>NW_022334912.1:0-8715 GCF_002776525.5 Piliocolobus tephrosceles
ATCACACCACTGCACTCCAGCCTGGGTGACAGAGCCAGACCCTGTCTTAAAAAAAAAAAAAAAAAAAAAAAAAAAAAAAAAAATTAGCTAGTTTATAAACCTCATGTAAGTGGAATCATATATTTATCTTTTTGTGACTGACTCATTTCCCTTAGCAAAATGTCCTCAGTGTTCATCCATGTTGTAGCCTGTGACAGGATTTCCTTCCTTTTTAAGGCTAAATAATATTCTCTATGTGTATACTGCATTTCATTTATCCATTCATCTGCTGATGGACATTTGGGATGCTTCCACGTCTTGGCTACTGTGAATAATGCTGCTGTGAACATGGGTATGCAAATATTTCTTTGAGACCCAGTTTCAATTCCTTTGGATATATATTCAAGTGGGATTGCTGCATCATATGGTAGTTTTATTTCGTTTTTTGAGGAACCTTCATAATATTTTACACAGCCACTGCATCAATTCTATCCACAGTGCAGAGCTGTTCTAATTTTTCCACATCCTTAGCAGCACTTGTTATAGCCATGCTAATGGGGGTGAGGTTTTCATTGCGGTTTTGATTTGCATTTCTTTGATGATTAGTGATGTTGAGCATCTTTTCATATACTTGTTAAGTATTTATATATCATCTTTGGAGATATGCAGATATGTTTATTCAAGTCATTTGTTTGTGCTACCCCAGAACATGTGAAACTTTCCCCCATTTTTAACTTAAGTTATTTTATTTTATTGTTATTGTTGCGATGCAGTGGCAAGATCTTGGCTTGCGGCTACCTCCACCTCCTGGGTTCAAGCGATTCTCCTGCCTCAGCATCCTGAGTAGCTAGGACTACAGCCTCGCAATACCACTTCCTGATAAGGAGCTCTTTACATGTTCTGGATATTAACTCCTTATCAGATATATAATTTGCCAATGTTTTCCCCCATTTCATAGGTTGCCTTTACACTCTGTTGATTATGTCCTTTGATGCACAAAACTTTTTCAGTTCATGTAGTCCCATTTGTCTATTTTTGCTTTTGGTGTTGTATTCAAGAAATCATTGCCAAGTCCAATACCATGAAGCTTTTCCTCTATGTTTTCTTCTGGGAGTTTTATAGTTTTAGGTCTTACATTTAGGTCTTTAATCCATTTTGAGTTGATTTTTGTATAATTTTTGTATATGGTGTAAGGTCCAACTTCAATAGTGAGGGGTGACACTTTCATTTCCACACCTTGATTGCAGGACCTGTGAATGCAAGCTATGGGAGAAACAGCACCACATATCTATGCATATAAATGCTTGGATAGAGCATTACCATCTTCTCAAGGCTGTTGCCTCTCAAGTTATTGCCACCTAACCAAAAACATAGCTGAGTCTTCCAAACGTCATTACACTTCAGGATGAGGGGAAGCATAATAAGACCAGTGAATTCTGTGAGTATTGCTCCATTGCCACACTCATTTTCTGTGAGATGAGTTCCTTGTTTAGAAGTGATGCTGTGTGGAATATCATCATGGTGGATAAGACATTTTTTCAAATCCAAAATATTGGTTTTCTCAAAAGCACTGCAAGTGGGAAGGAAAATCCATATCTAGACTAAATGTCTGTTCAGGTAAGAAGAAAGCACTTCTCTTTTTATAATAGAAGTGATCCACTGTAATCCACATACCAACTAGTGGCTGGCAGATCATTCTGGAGTCTGGCGCCAAATTGCGGGCTTAGTGTTGGTCTCCATTCCTTGAAGATTGTTCACTCAGCAATGACCGTAGCTAGGTTTGCCGTGGTGAGTGGAAGTCCATGCTACTGCGCATAATCTCCATCCCTGCCAGTTTGACCACTTTGTTTGTCGAGCCCATAAGATTGTGACACAAGTGTTGGGGAAAGGGGCTGATTAATATCTAGATAATAAGTACCTTATCCATCCAATTATTAAAATTCTGCTCTGCTTGAGGATACCCTTTGCTGAGAACTCTCATGAGACCCCAATATCTTCACATTGTATGTCCGTTTGGAAAGGTCCGTCCACATATGATTTTTTCTCAGACCTCCTTGTCACAAATTTTTATCATGTGTTATCAAAGTCCCTGACAAATCAGCTAATAAGTGGGACACAGCCTATGCATGATACATACTTACACGTTTGAGTATGTCTCTGCCAAGAAGGTGTACTGCTCAAAGTTCTTCCCTCTGGGAGGATGTCCCATCACCACTGTCCTTCAGGGCTGTCCCAGTCAGGACTGTCATATGCAGCTGTCCACTTGTGGCTTGTGTGGTAGGCAGGATTTTAATTATGCCCCTCCAAGAATCCAGTCTCATGGTTATTCAATCAAATACGCATATGAGTACTGCTGTGGTGGGATTTTTTAATGCAAAAATTAGTATTTTATTTTGGTAGCACTAGAAGAAACAAACAAAACAACTGTGTTCCTACATCGAAGTGAAAACAATATTTAAGCTTCCTTATCAATCAAATATATTCCAAAAGAAAATGTGTTCTATGAAGGTTCTGAAGCACAGGCAAATATTAACACGATAGGCTAGGAAGCTGTAATACTGAAAATGACTCTCTTCTGACAGGGTACTTAACGAACATAACTTTTTAATTTTAATTTTAATTAATTTATTTATTTTGAGATGGAGTCTCCCTTTGTCACCCAGGCTGGAGTGCAGTGATGAGATCTCTGCTCACTGAAGCTTGCACCTCCCAGGTTCAAGCGATTCTTCTGCCTCTGCCTCCTGAGTAGCTGGGATTACAGGTGCCCACCACCATGCCTGGCTATATTTTTTAATTTTAATCTTAATTTTTTTTAAAACATAACTTTTGAGTTACAAAACCAGTGAAATAATCCCTTCCAAATAATTGTGTCAAGAGTGAAACTGCTTGTTCCATTAAAACTCTAAAAATTTTGCTGTAATATTTTTTACCACTATGAACATTTCAGGTAAATTTTGCTGCACTTAAAATAAGTTGTGAAAGTGGAAAAATGGGCTGGGCACGGTGGCTCATACCTGTAATCCCAGCATTTTGAGAGGCCAAGGCAGACGAATCACTTGAAGTCAGGAGTTTGAGACCAGCCTGGCCAACATGGTGAAGCACCATCTCTATTAAAAATACAAAAATTAGCCAGGCATGATGGTGCACGCCTATAATCCCAGCTTCTCGGGAGGCTGAGGCAGGAGAATTGCTTGAACCTGGGAGGCGGAGGTTGCAGTGAGCCAAGATCATGCCACTGCACTCCAGCCTGGGCGACAGAGCCAGATTCTGTCTCAAAAAAAAAAGGTGGAAAAATATACAAAGTTCCATATTAAAATGATTAATAGATGCAATATATTAAGGTTTCCCCTCCTTTCTTTTTTTCTTTCTTTCTTCTTTTTTTGTTTGTCTGTTTTTTACAGTCTCACTCGGTCACCCAGGCTGTAGTGCAGTGGTGCGATCAAAGGTCAGTGCAGCCTCAACCTCCTGGTCTCAAGCCTCCCAAGCAGCTGAGACCACAGGTACATGCTCAGCTAATTTTTGTATTTTGTGTAAAGACAGGGTTTCACCATGCTGCCCAAGCTGCTCTTGAACTCCTGGGCTCGAGGAATCCACCCATCTTGGCCTCCCAAATTGCTGGGATTACAGGCGTGAGCCACCGCACTGGGGCCCTCATTTTTCTTACCAATTAACAATAATGATTACCTTTAACAGATAGAGGTTCACTTTATTTATTTTTATTTATTTATTTATTTTTATTTTTAGACAGAGTCTCACCCTGTTACCCAGGCTGGAGTGCAGTGGCTGATCTCAGCTCACTGCAAACTCCGACTCCCTGGTTCAAAAGTTTCTCCTGCCTCAGCCTCCCAAGTAGCTGGTGGGACTACGGGTGCGCGCCACCATGCCCATCTAATTTTCTATATTTTTAGTAGACACGGGATTCACCATGTTGGCCAGGCTGGTCTCGAACTCCTGATCTCAGCTGGTCCAGCCGCTTTGTCCTCCCAATGTGCTGAGATTACAGGCGTGAGCCACTGTGCCCAGTAGGGGTTGACTTTAAAACACAACTCCCTAAAATGAAAATTTCAGTTTGTTGTTGTTGTTTTTTCTTTTTCTTTTTTTCTTTTTTCTTTTCTTTCTTTCTTTTTTTTTTTTTTTTGAGATGGAGTCTCCTCCATCGCCCGGGCTGGAGTGCAGTGACACGATCTCGGCTCACTGCTACCTCCGCCTCCCGGGTTCAAGCGATCCTCCCACCTCAACTTCCCGAGTAGCTGGGACCACAGGCGTGCACCACCATGCCCGGCTGATTTTTGTGTTTTTCTTTTTTTTTTTTTTTTTTTAGGTTGGTTGGTTGCTTTGCAGAGTGGGGGTCTCACTATGTTACCCAAGCGATTTCAACCCACTGTGTGAGAAGGTTCTGTGTTCCTCTGCTTATGTTGCTGTGCAGTTGTTACCAAAAGTCGCCTGTAGAGGGCGCCAGAGTCAGCGAAGGGGAGGGCTGCGCTCCCTGGTTCTCTGGGGCATGAGGCTTCTAGAACCTCAGGACTCTGGCGTACCCAACAGGTTCCCTGTGTTCGGCTGGGGCAGGCACGCTGTAGCTGATTATTTCCCTTCCTTCTATCCCCCTTGGGCCGAACGGAATCGATGCTTCTGGTGAGACGCCTCCCGATGCACCTCACTCCCAGGTGCCCTAGGGGGCACATTTCCCACAACTCCCAGAGGGCAGGTTTCTATAAAGTGCCACCAGTAGGGAGGCGCCAAAGCTTCACTGACATTTTGTGAGGTGCCGACGTCTCTCTTCCAGCAAGGTCAGGACTTCAGGACTGTGAGTGGTCAGTTTTTCCCTGGATACTTTTAATTTCATCCCGGAAAGTGCCCTTTTTCCTTGGAAAGCATCTTTTCTGTGGTGTTCTCTGTCCGGTGTGTGGTAGGGCTCCCTTGGGAAAGTGGCTCCGCTTTGGGGACACCACCATGGGCACCTGTGTTAGCCGTGGGGGAGCGTTTTCCGTGGGCTTCCGAGCGTTTTCCGAGCGTTTCCCTGTCTTGGCTATGTTGTGGGACCAGGGGGCTTTTCTTGAGGGCTCCCTCTGGGTGATGTGAGGGACTTTTCCTACTGAAATGACCTGAGCCCGGGGCTGGGGGGCATGCCTTGGTTGCCTGTGTTGGCCTTGGGTGCGGCGGTGTTTCTTTCCCGCTCAGTTGCAGGCTTGAGGGGGACTCTGCCTTGGGGACCCTGTCTCTGCTCATGGAACGTGGTGGGGGTGGCTGTGCCTCGGACGCATGATCGCGGCCCTGTGGGGTCACTGTTGGGGGCTTTATCTCGACCCCCGAGGGACCCTTCCTTGGGTGCTGATGTTGGCCGTGAGGCACATTTGTCCTTAGATGTCGCTCGCTCTCAGCTATAATGTGTTGGCTTTTCTTTGGTTCTGCTTATCCCCATGTAGATGCTTAATGGATGCTTTCTCCTGATGCTGGGTTTTTAAAATTATTATCTGTGGGTGCTCTCTCCTGGTGTCCCGGGCGAATGGGGTGCTGTTCCTTGGATTGTCTAAGCCTATGGTGAGACTCAGGGAGTGTCAGCCATGCGGGAGGCCACGTGACCTTGGGAACTCTGTCTCGCCCCGGGTTGGGGTGCTTTTCCTTGGTTGGTTGATCTCAATTCTGAAGGAACTCTTTCCCAGGATTCTGTCTGACCTTTCGTTCACAGCCTCAGGTGTCTGTGCAGGAATGGGGGTCCAGAAATATTCGAAGGTTCCAGCTGTGCCACATTCGAACACTTGCTGTACAGTTAGTCTTTCATTCCAGCCACTCTGATGGCTGTGCAGTGATCTCTCCTTATGTCGACACTTGCATTTCTCTGCTGATTAATGAGCTTGAGCACCTTTTTAAATATTGTTTTTATTTATCGATTTTTGTTTGTCTTTTGAAACGGGGTCTCCATCTGTCGCCCAGGCTGGCTTGCAGTGCCACCACACCCAGCTATTTATCGTTTTTATTTTTGTTTGTTTTGTTTTGTTTTGTTTTCACCATTTTATTTGTTTATTGGTCATTTACTATGTCTTTTATGAAGTTCCTTTTCAGGCATTTTCCCCCAGCTTTTACTGAGATGTTTGTATTTTAAAAATGGATTTGTAGTTTCCACATATTCTGCATTTCAGTTATACACACATGCACTCAGACATATATGTACATATATAAAAATGCATATACAATTTTAGTATCTTCTATAATCTTTTTTGCTTTTACAAGATCTCAAGAATGTGTTTTAGATGAACAGATTCTCTTAATTTTATTAATCAGTGTATTATTTATGGCTAGTGCTTTTTATTTTTTTAAGAAATATCTTTGCCTCACCGGATGCCATTATGATCATATTTTTCTATTATTATTGTACTTTAAGTTCTGGGATACATGTGCAGAATGTGCAGGTTTGTTACATAGGTAGACACATGCCATGGTGGTTTGCTGCACCCATCAACCTGTCAGCTACATTAGATATTTCTCTAATGCTATCTCTCCCCTCCCCCTCCCCACCCCATCAGGCCCCGCTGTGTGATGTTCTCCTCCCTATGTCCATGTGTTCTCACTGTTCAGCTCCCACTTATGAGTGAGAACATGTGGTGTTTGGTTTTCTGTTCCTGTGTTAGCTTGCTGACACATGTCCCTTCAAAGGACATGAACTCATTCCTTTTTATGGCTGCATAGTATTTCGAGGTGTATATGTGCCACATTTTCTTTATCCAGTCTATCACTGTTGGGCATTTGGGTTGGTTCCAAGTCTTTGCTGTTGTGAATAGTGCTGCAATAAACATACGTGTGCATGTGTCTTTATAGTCGAATGATTTATAATCCTTTGGGTATATACCCAGTGATGGGATTGCTGGGTCAGATGGTATTTCTGGTTCTAGATCCTTGAGGAATCACCACAGTCTTCCACAATGGTTGAACTAATTTACACTCATGATGATAATATTCTAAGTTTTCTTCTAGATCTTCCAATCATCTGAAATAAATTCTCATGGAATGGAGTAAAGTCAGAGACCAGGTATATTCAATGTGCTTATTAGCCATTTGAGTATGACTCTTATGAAGTGCATATTCAGCTTTTCCCCCAAATTTTATTGGGATGTTTGTTTTTTAGAAATTGATTTGTAGTTCTGGATATATTCTGGATTCCACTCATTTGTTGCCAGATATATATGTATATATGTGTGTAACTACTATATATTTTTATGTATAACCTACACTATTTACTACATAATGTATAATCTACAAACATGCTTTGGTTTTTCAGTCTCTTAATAGTGTCTTTGAGAAACGGAAGTTTTCCATTTAATTATGTCTAATTAAACAATTCATTCTTTATGGTTAGTGCTTGTTTATCCTCATTAAAAACATCTTTGTCTATTCTGTAGTTGTGAAGACAATATCTTAAGTGTTTACTAGATTGTCTCTTCATCTTTAGTAAAGTTTTATGGAGTGGGAAGAGGTAAGAGTCAAGGTTTGTATTTTCCCTGCATTTATCAAGTGCATTTATTAAAAGCACTGTCCTTTCCGCAGTGATTTACAGCTCTTCTGTATTTTGTATTTCCATATTGTTTCTGGCCTCTGTGTCCTCTTCCCTTTGTGTATTTGCCTGTCATTGCTCCAATACCACACTGTTTTAATTATTCTACCTTTATAGTAAATTTCCTATATAGTAGTGCATTTCTACTAACTTAGTTCTTTTCCTTAAAAAAACTTTGTCTTTCCCTTGGCTTAAAAAAACTTGGCTTTTCCAAATCTTTAATTTGCATATACTTAAAAAATGATCTGCTTGTCAATTTTCAGAAAAGCTTTTGTTAACATGGTGGAATTTTAAGTATGATTGCTATGATCATTCTGAGAGACTTGACAATAATATCTCTTAATAATGTCTTCTGGCCGGGCGCGGTGGCTCACACCTGTAATCCCAGCACTTTGGGAGACCAAGGTGGGCAGATCACTTGAGGTTAGGAGTTCGAGACTAGTATGGCTAACAAAGTGAAACCCCTTCTCTACTAAAAATACAAAACATTAGCCAGGCATCATGGCAGGCGCCTGTAATCTCAGCTACTCGGGAGGCTGAGGCAGGAGAATCGTTTGAACCCAGGAGGTGGCGGTCGCAGTGAGCAGACTGTGCCACTCCACTCCAGCCTGGGTGACAGAGCAAGGCTCCATTTCCAAAAAAAAAAGATGTCTTCCAACACATCGAAAGAATATTTTTCTCCATTTGCTGCAGTCTTGAATTTCTCTGAGTGATGTTTTATAATTTCTGTGTAGTACTCTAGCACATCTTGATTAGATTTATTCCTAAATATTTGATGGTTTTGGTACTGTTTTTAATGACATTTGAAATCTCATATTCTAATTATTTGTTGCTATTAATTATACAGAAATGCCACTGGTTTTTATTAGATCTAGTATGTTGGCTAAATTTGCTTATTAACCATAATGATTTTATTCTTCTGCATTTTCTATGTACAGAACAATGGCATCTGTGAATGGCATGTAAATCACAACTTGCCATGTCGCTCCTGAAAACCCATCCTCAAGTCTCCTAAGCACTCAGAACCAACTGTGAACCAGCTTTGGTCTGCGAGGTTACTTCTTTCCAAATTTTAAACATATTATATTTTCCTGATGCTACAGCACTTTTTAGAACCTCCAGTAAAGTTTGAAGTCAGGTAGCGTGACGCCTCCGGCTTTGTCCTTTTGACTTAGGATTGTCTTGGCAAT
>NW_022334913.1:0-1587 GCF_002776525.5 Piliocolobus tephrosceles
ACTTTATTTCTCTCTCTTGCCTGATTGCGCTAGCCAGAACTTCCAACACTGTGTTGAATAGGAGTGGTGAGAGAGGGCATCCCTGTTTTGTGCCAGTTTTCAAAGGGAATGCTTCCAGTTTTTTCCCAATCAATATGATACTGGCTGTAGGTTTGTCATAAATAGCTCTTATTATTTTGAGATACATTCCATCGATACCGAATTTATTGAGAGTTTTTAGCATGAAGGGCTGCTGAATTTTGTCAAAGGCCTTTTCTGCATCTATTGAGATAATCAAGTGGTTTTTGTCTTTAGTTCTGTTTATATGATGGATTACATTTACTGATTTGTGTATGTTGAACCATCCTTGCATCCCAGGGATGAAGCCCACTTGATCATGGTGGATAAGCTTTTTGTTGTGCTGTTGGATTCTGTTTGCCCATATTTTATTGAGGATTTTTGCATTGATGTTAATCAGGGATATTGGTCTAAAATTCTCTTTGTTGTGTCTCTGCCAGGCTTTGGTATCAGGATGATGTTGGCCTCATGAAATGAGTTAGGGAGGATTCCCTCTTTTTCTGTTGTTTGGAATAGTTTCAGAAGGAATGGTACCAGCTGCTCCTCGTACCTCTGGTAGAATTCAGCTGTGAGTCCATCTGGTCCTGGACTTGTTTTGGTTGGTAGGCTATTAACTATTACCTCAATATTAGAGTCTGCTATTGGTCTATTCAGATATTCAACTTCCTCCTGGCTTAGTCTTGGGAGAGTGTAAGTGTCCAGGAAATTATCCATTTCTTCTAGCTTTTCTAGTTTATTTGTGTAGAGGTGTTTATAGTATTCTCTGATGGTAGTTTGTGTTTCTGTAGGGTCAGTGGTGATACCCCCTTTATCATTTGATTCTTCTCTCTTCTTCTTTATTCGTCTTGCTAGCGGTCTGTCAATTTTGTTGATCTTTTCAAAAAACCAACTCCCGGATTCATTGATTTTTTGGAGGGTTTTCTGTGTCTCTATCTCCTTCAGTTCTGCTCTGATCTTAGTTATTTCTTGCCTTCTGCTAGCTTTTGAATGTGTTTGCTCTTGCCAGTCTAGTTCTTTTAATTGCGATGTTAGAGTGTCAATTTTAGATCTTTCCTGCTTTCTCTTGTGGGCATTTAGTGCTATAAATTTCCCTCTACACCCTGCTTTAAATGTGTCCTAGAGATTCTAGTATGTTGTATCTTTGTTCTCATTGGTTTCAAAGAATATCTTTATTTCTGCCTTCATTTCGTTATGTACCCAGTAGTCATTCAGGAGCAGGTTGTTCAGTTTCCATGTAGTTGAGCGGTTTTGATTGAGTTTCTTAGTCCTGAGTTCTAGTTTAATTGCACTGTGATCTGAGAGACACTTTGTTACAATTTCTGTTCTTTTACTTTTGCTGAGGAGTGCTTTAATTCCAATTATTGGTCAATTTTGGAATAAGTGCGATGTGGTGCTGAGAAGAGTGTATATTCTTTTGACTTGGGGTGGACAGTTCTATAGATGTGTATTAGGTCCGCTTTGTGCAGAGATGAGTTCAATTCCAGGATATCCTTGTTAACTTTCTGTCTCGTTGATCTGTCTAATGTTGAC
>NW_022334914.1:0-1340 GCF_002776525.5 Piliocolobus tephrosceles
TTGAGCGTTTTTAGCATGAAGGGCTGTTGAATTTTGTCAAAAGCCTTTTCTGCATCTATTGAGATAATCATGTGGTTCTTGTCTTTGGTTCTGTTGATATGCTGGATTACGTTGATTGATTTGCGAATGTTGAACCAGCCTTGCATCCCAGGGATGAAGCCCACTTGATCATGGTGGATAAGCTTTTTGATGTGCTGCTGAATCCGGTTTGCCAGTATTTTATTGAGGATTTTTGCATCGATGTTCATGAGGGAGATTGGTCTAAAATTCTCTTTTTTTGTTGTGTCTCTGCCAGGCTTTGGTATCAGGATGATGCTGGCCTCATAAAATGAGTTAGGGAGGATTCCCTCTTTTTCAATTGATTGGAATAGTTTCAGAAGGAATGGTACCAGCTCCTCCTTGTACCTCTGGTAGAATTCAGCTGTGAATCCATCTGGTCCTGGGCTTTTTTTGGTGGGCAGGTTATTAATTGTTGCCTCAATTTCAGAGGCTGCTATTGGTCTATTCAGGAATTCAACTTCTTCCTGGTTTAGTCTTGGAAGAGTGTACGCGTCCAGGAAATTATCCATTTCTTCTAGATTTTCTAGTTGATTTGAGTAGAGGTGTTTATAGTATTCTCTGATGGTAGTTTGTATTTCTGTGGGGTCGGTGGTGATATCCCCTTTATCATTTTTTATTGCGTCTATTTGATTCCTCTCTCTTTTCTTCTTTATTAATCTTGCTAGCGGTCTGTCAATTTTGTTGATCTTTTCAAAAAACCAACTCCTGGATTCATTGATTTTTTGGAGGGTTTTTTGTGTCTCTATCTCCTTCAGTTCTGCTCTGATCTTAGTTATTTCTTGCCTTCTGCTAGCTTTTGAATGCGTTTGCTCTTGCCTCTCTAGTTCTTTTAATTGTGATGTTAGAGTGTCAATTTTAGATTTTTCCTGCTTTCTCTTGTGGGCACTTAGTGCTATAAATTTCCCTCTACATACTGCTTTAAATGTGTCCCAGAGATTCTGGTATGTTGTATCTTTGTTCTCATTGGATTCAAAGAACATCTTTATTTCTGCTTTCATTTCGTTATGTACCCAGTAGTCATTCAGGAGCAGGTTGTTCAGTTTCCATGTAGTTGAGCGGTTTTGATTGAATTTCTTAGTCCTGAGTTCTAGTTTGATTGCACTGTGGTCAGAGAGACAGTTTGTTATAATTTCTGTTCTTTTACATTTGCTGAGGAGTGCTTTACTTCCAATTATGTGGTCAATTTTGGAATAAGTGTGATGTGGTGCTGAGAAGAATGTATATTCTGTTGACTTGGGGTGGAGAGTTCTATAGATGTCTATTAGGTCCGCTTGGTGCAG
>NW_022334917.1:0-1559 GCF_002776525.5 Piliocolobus tephrosceles
CCCCCCACCAAGAGGTTTTATAGGTCCCCAGAATCTCTAGTCAGATTGCCTATTAAAGATATTACCAAGTATGAAGCCAGCCCATAAGAACTTGCAGAAGAATATATTTTTCTAACACATAAATCTAGGTGACCAAAAGTACAAGGCAAATGAGACAAAACAGCAACAACAAACAAACCAGAGAATCAAAGCTTAGCAAAAAAAAAAGCAAGAACAAAAGTCTCCGGGAACTAATCTCCCAAAAATGGAGATCTCTGAATTACCTGACAAACAATTCAAAATATTTATTGTTTAAAAAAATTCCATAATCTATAATCCTTTGGGTATATACCCAGTAGTGGGATGGCTGGGTCATATGGTACATCTAGTTCTAGATCCTTGAGGAATTGCCATACTGTTTTCCATAATGGTTGAACTAGTTTACAATCCCACGAACAGTGTAAAACTGTTCCTATTTCTCCACATCCTCTCCAACACCTGTTGTTTCCTGATTTTTTAATGATTGCCATTCTAACTGGTGTGAGATGGTATCTCATTGTGGTTTTGATTTGCATTTCTCTGATGGCGAGTGATGATGAGCATTTTTTCATGTGTCTGTTGGCTGTATGAATGTCTTCTTTTGAGAAATGTCTGTTCATATCCTTTCCCCACTTTTTGATGGGGTTGGTTGTTTTTTTCTTGTAAATTTGTTTGAGTTCTTTGTAGATTCTGGATCTTAGCCCTTTGTCAGATGAGTAGATTGCAAAAATTTTCTCCCATTCTGTAGGTTGCCTGTTCACTCTGATGGTAGTTTCTTTTGCTGTGCAGAAGCTCTTTAGTTTAATTAGATCCCATTTGTCAATTTTGGCTTTTGCTGCCATTGCTTTTGGTGTTTTAGACATGAAGTCCTTGCCCATGCCTATGTGCACACGTATGTTTATTGCGGCACTATTCACAATAGCAAAGACTTGGAATCAACCCAAATGTCCATCAGTGACAGACTGGATTAAGAAAATGTGGCACATATACACCATGGAATACTATGCAGCCATAAAAAAGGATCAGTTTGTGTCCTTTGTAGGGACATGTATGCAGCTGGAAATCATCATTCTTAGCAAACTATCACAAGAAGAGAAAACCAAACACTGCATGTTCTCACTCATAGGTGGGAACTGAACAATGACATCACTTGGACTCGGGAAGGGGAACATCACACACTGGGGCCTATCATGGGGAGGGGGGAGGGGGGAGGGATTGCATTGGGGAGTTATACATGATATAAATGATGAATGGATGGGTGCTGACGAGTTGATGGGTGCAGCACACCAACATGGCACAAGTATACATATGTACCAAACCTGCACGTTATGCACGTGTACCCTAGATCTTAAAGTATAATTAAAAAAAAAAAAAAAAGGAGTAAACTGACTGGCAGTCTTTCAACTCCTTGCTGCGCCCTGTCTTCCGGGGCTTTTCCTTTTTTTTTTTTTTTTTTTGGAGACAGAGTCTCTTTCTGTCACCCAGGCTGGAGTACAGTGGTGTGATCTCGGCTCATTGCAACCTCTGCCTCCTGGGTTCAA
>NW_022334919.1:0-1201 GCF_002776525.5 Piliocolobus tephrosceles
GTTTTCTATCTTCCTCCCTAATTTCTGTCACAAGCATTTCCCCTAATCAATTCTTGCACATCTAATACTATATTAGGGTCTTCTCCGGGGACGCTAACAAGAGTGGTATCAGGAGTGTTCCAAAAACACAGGCCAAAGCATAGGGATTTGAGATGAGCTCACTCACTGCCTGGCTGGCCAAGAGGATGCCATCTGGGTTGGTGGAGGACACAGAAAGTGCATAGCACAAGGTGCCGCCGAGCAACTGTGGATCTGCCCAGTGCTGACCTGAGAAGATGCCCTGGTAAGGGGAACTCTGGTGGTTGTGATGATAGAAGCTTCTGTACAGTAATGACAGGGTGAGAGGGAAACCTACAGAGACAGTGGGGTTGGCTGAATACTACTCGGCTGTGTTGGTGTCCTATAAAAGGAGAATGAGAATCTGAGGATTGTTAACAGCAGTCGGTGGCTATGTATGAGAGCCTCTGCCGTGTCTCACAGGCAGTCCTTTATCTCCTCTAGAGGAAGGGCAGGTAGCATGGAATAGCAGCTGAAGACATCATTGTGAGGGTCACGGCACTCCAGAGATGTCTGACACTCAGCCAAGGCACGCCTGTTGTGGGAAAGTCAGGGCCCTGCTGGGGAAACCTGAGATTCTGCAAACTGGAACAGAGTTATTCGATGGGTGCCCTCCAGGACCCTCTGGGCATGCAGGGGAGGCTTGCCTTTCTCTGGTAATAGTTCCCACTTCCTATACTGGAAGATGCTGCAGAAACCTCATCCCTGTGATGCTGCGGGAATCCCTCTCAGGAGCTTTGCAGGAATCAGCCGGCATGTCCTTGTAGGAGCCCACGGAGCACTTCCGGGATTGGAATGTGAGGGTGTTTGATCAAAGCATCAGAATGTCAGGCTGGATGAATAAAAATTATTTGACTTGAGGGCAGTTTCTCAGGACATGGGTTTATCAGGGACTCCAGGGCATGAGGCACACTCACTGCTGGGTGGTTCTATATAGACTGGAAAAAGTAATGCCCAACTCTCAACAAGTTAGACACGACTTAGTTGCCCTGGAACATGCAGAGGATGAAATAAGAAGGCTGAGGAAAGTGGAGGTGTGGATGAAGCCATTATGTGAGGCCAGAGGCCCATCAGGGTCATGTCCCACCAGAAGGCCCAGAGGGCACACCTTGTACCAGAGCCCTCATGAACGTGCTGGTGAGAG
>NW_022334920.1:0-2320 GCF_002776525.5 Piliocolobus tephrosceles
TTCTTTGTTTGTTTATTAAACTTTATCTTCTAGGGTACATGTGCACACTGTGCAGGTTTGCTACATATGTATACATGTTCCAAGTTGGCGTGCTGCACCCATTAACTTGTCATTTACATTAGGTATATCTCGTAATGCTATCCTTTCCGCCTCCCCTCACACAACAGGCCGCGGTGTGTGATGTTCCCCTTCCTGTGTCCAAGTGATCTCACTATTCATTTCCCATCTATGAATGAGAATGTGCGCTGTTTGGTTTTCTGTCCTTGTGATAGTTTACTGAGAATGGTGGTTTCCAGAGGCATCCATGTCCCTACAAATGACATGAACTCATCCTTTTTTATGGCTGCATAGTATGCCGTGGGGTATATGTGCCACATTTTCTTAATCCAGTCTGTCACTGATGGACATTTGGGTTGGTTCCAAGTCTTTGCTATTGTGAATAGTGCAGCGATAAACATACATGTGCATGTGTGTTTATAGCAGCATGATTTATAATCCTTTGGGTATATACCCAGAAATAGGATTGCTGGGTCAAATGGTATTTCTAGTTCTAGATCCTTGAGGAATCGCCACACTGTCTTCCACAGTGGTTGAACTAGTTGACAGTCCCACCAACAGTGTAAATGTGTTCCTATTTCTCCACATCCTCTCCAGCACCTGTTGTTTCCTGACTTTTTAATGATCGCCATTCTAACAGGTGTGAGGTGGTATCTCATTGTGGTTTTGATTTGCATTTCTCTGATGGCGAGTGATTATGAGCATTTTTTCATGTGTTTATTGGCTGCATAAATGTCTTCTTTTGAGAAGTACTGTTCCTTGTTGTTGACATATAGCTTTATTCTCTTACAGTCTGAGACTATTCTGGATGTTATTTCAATTTAAAAAAAAATGTATTGAGACTTCTTTTGTAGCCTAGCATGTGGTTGATTCTAGAGAATGCTCCATGTGTTGAGGAGAAGAATGTGCATTTTGTATCTGTTGGATGAAATGTTCTGTAAATGTCTGTTAGGTCCATTTGGTCTACACTGTACTTTCAACTTGATATTTTGTTGTTATTTTCTGTCTAGATGATGTCCAGTGCTGACAGTGGGGTTTTGAAGCCCCTACTATTGTTGTGTTGGTCTCTCCCTCTCTCTCTCTCTGTCTCTCTGTCTCTCTCTCTCTCTATATATATATATGTATGTGTGTGTTTGTGTGTGTGTATATATATGTGTGTGTATATATATATTTGAGACCGAGTTTTGCTCTTGTTGCCTAGGCTGGAGTGCAGAGGTGTAATCTCAACTCATTGCAACTTCCACCTCCTGAGTTCAAGTGATTCTCCTGCCTCAGCCTCCCAAGTAGCTGGGATTACAGGCATGTGCCACCATGCTGGGCTCATTTTTTGTATTAGTAGAGACAGGGTTTCACCATGTTGGCCAGGCTGGTCTTGAACTGCTGACCTCAGGTGATCCACTTGCCTCCACCCCCCAAAGTGCTGGGATTACAGGTGTGAGGCACCATGCCAGACCTCTCTCTCTATTTAGATCTACTAATATTTGCTTTATATATCTGGGTGCTTTGTTGTTGGGTGCACATATACTCGTAATTGTTATATCCTCTTGCTATGTTGATCTCTTTATTACATAATTATCTTTTTGTCTCCTTTTTACAGTTTTTGACTTAAATTGTGATTGGTCTGAAATAAATATAGCTACTCTTGCTCACTTTTGAGTTCCATTAATGTGGAACATGTTTTTCCATCCCTTCACATTTAGTCTGTGTGTGTCTTTACGGCTGAAGTGAGTGTTTTGTAGGCAGCATATAGTTGGCTTTTCTTGTTTTAAATCCACTCAGCCCATCTATATCTTTTAATTGGGAAGCTTGGGGTTATTTTGCTATTGATGTCACAGTCCAGACGTTAAGATTTTCTCACTTAAGTTATTTGTACACAAATTAATATGAAGAGGAAGTAGAGTTTTTCTTTTGTCCTTTTGAAGATAGTGATGGATTATTATTTTGATTTCATGCAAGTGAGGGACTCACCATGCCTGTTGGAATTTTAGAATTTCTTTCCTGTTATTAGGAACAGCAATGATCTGTAATGGGTTCCTGGAATCATCCAGTGATGGTCTGAATATCTAAAAAGTTTCCTTTCATGTCTCATTTTCTCTTTCTTTCCTAGTAGCCATGCACCCGGGGCAGGGGATGGCCTTACATTTCCTTGGTTTCTTGATGATTTCTTAGATTTAGTGTTTGACAGTTCGGATTCTGGATAAAATCAGCCCTTCTGCGAAGTGTGTAAGTCAAACAAGGACTTTCTGGTGGCGTTATACAGGTT
>NW_022334921.1:0-2887 GCF_002776525.5 Piliocolobus tephrosceles
ACAAAAAAATCAGAGATAAATATGAATACTTCTATGCACACAAACTATAAAATCTAGAGAAAATAGAAAAATGCTAGCAAGACATAAACTGCCAATATTGAAATAGGAAGAATTTGGAACCATGAGCAAATTAATGTTGAGTTCTGAAACTGAATCAGTAATAAAAAACCTACTAACAAACACAAAAAGTCCCAGATTAGATGGATTCCTAGTTGAATTCTACCAATTCAGCTGGAGAGCTGGTACCAATTATACTGAAACTGTTTGAAAAATTCAAGGTGGAGGGACTCCTCCTTAACTCATTCTGTGAAGCTAACGTCACCACAAATGACAAAAATACAATGAAAAGAGCAAACTACAGGCCAAGCCAATGTCCCTGATGAACATGTACACAAAAATCCTAAACAAAATATCAGCCAAGTGAATCTAGTAGCACATCAAAAAGTTAATTCACCAGGATCAAGTAGGCTCATTCCTGGAATACAGAGTTGGCTGAATATGTAAAAATCAATAAATGTGATTCATCCTATAAAAATAATTAAAAGTAAAAATCATAGAATAATTTCAGTAGATGCAGAAAAAGCCTTCGATAAAACCCAGAGTCCCTACATGATAAAAAATGATCAACAAACTAGACATTGAAGAAACAGACCTCCAAAAAATAAGAGTTATGTACGATGAATCCACAGCCAACATCATACTAAATGAACAAAAGCTGGAAACATTCCCCTTGAGAACCGGAAAAGACAGGATGTCCACTCTCATCACTCCTATAAAACATACTACAGGAAGCCTTTGCCAGAACAATCAATGAAGAAAATGAAAGGCATCCAAATAGAAGAAGAAGAAATCAAAATCTCTCTCTTCAAAGAGGATATGATTCCCTAGAAAATCCTAAACACTCCATCAAATGACTCCTGTAATTTGAAAATGACTTCAGTAATCAGGGTACAAATTCAGTGTACAAGATTCAGCAGCATTTCTATACATTAATAATGTTGAAACTGTGAGTCAAATTGAGAGGTGAGGCCAGCTGGACTTCCTGGGTTGAGTGGGGATTTGGGGAACTTTCCTGTCTTACAAGAGGATTATAAAACGCATCAATTAGTTCTCTGTAAAACACACCAATCAGCGCTCTGTAAAACATATCAATCAGCAAGACTCTAAAGTAGCCAATTGCGAGGAGGATTGAAAAAGGACACTCTGATATGACAGAAATGGAACATGAGAGGGGACGATAAGGGAATAAAAACCACCCCAGCCAGCAGCAGCAACCCACTCAGGTCCCCTTCCATGCTGTGGAAGTTTTGTCCTTTTACTCTTCATAATAAACCTTGCTACCACTCATTCTTTGGGTCTGTGCCATCTTTAAGAGTTGTAACACTGACTGTGAAGGTCGACGGCTTCATTCTGGAAGTCAGCGAGACCACAAACCCACTGGCAGGAACCAACTCCAGACACATCTTGGGGGCTCATTCAGGATCTTGCCACGTTGTGAGTACCACTGGACCCTTTTCACTTGCTTTCTGTCCTATTTTTCCTTAGAATTCGGGGGCTAAACACCAGGCACCTGTCAGCCACTTAAAAGTGACTAGCGCAGGTACCGTACTAAAGACACAGATGTCAGGCTTTCTGGTAAAGGGCTCTCTAACAACCCCTGACTCTTCATAGTCAGGAGCATTGGTTTACCTTGAACCAGCTTCTTCTTTTCCTGTACTTCCGGGCTGAGGTAAGGGTTGACAGAGAAGAAAGCCATTCAGTTCCAGGGTCCCAACAAAATGTTGGTCAACCCTGCAGCCATGAGCGGAGCTCTCAAAGTTACATCGCCCAAACGAGACTCACTCATCTATCCTGACCCTTTCCTCCTGGGTCCTAGCACATGTCAGACAAACTTCCTCCCACCCCTCTTCTCCAAGGCTAGTTCCACTTATAAAAACCACTCCCTGTCCCTGGTGCTCTTCTAGTTTCTCCTATTTCTAATATGAATTTTGGGACTCTGTTCCCTTCTTTAGGTACCTGGGCTCACCAATCAGAAAGATATAATTTTTGCCCGAAGCCCCATCAAATGGTGGAAATATCTGGCATTTTAGGATCCCTCCTCAGAGGAGCAGGCCTAACAAAGGGTATTCTTGAAGCTAGCATATGGGGAGCCTCAGAAATTACAGACTCCAAAATTTGGGGGGATATCCTTCCTATTCATATGATTAGAAGTGAGAACAAAAAGGCATCACTCTTCCAACCCTGGAGATGCCTTCCCTCCCTCAGGATATGGCCCTCCACTGCCTTTTAAGGTATATCATCTTTATAGGACAAGGGAAGGTCCCAATGCCAATGGGAGAAAACACTTAGGACTCTAACAGGTTTTCGAGAATGTGTCACTAAGGGCCACTAAATCTGACCTTCCTCTGTCTTCTTTGTGGTCTAAGAGGAAAACAAGTGTTTCTGCTGCTGCTTTGATGAGTACAACTATTCCAAACATTAGGGTCCAGGGCCCATTGTGGGTTCTTGGGTGGGAGAAAAGAAAACAAAGAACAGTCCAAAACCGTGGGCGTTTTTTTATTCAACAAGATCACCCTTGAAATGCATCCTAAGGCATTGGAACCAATTTGACCCAGAAACCCTAAAAAAGAAGTGGCTTATTATTTTCTGCACTGTGGCCTGGCCCCAATACTCTCTCTCTGATGAGGAAAAATGGCCACCTGAGGGTAGTATAAATTATAATACTATTTTGCAGCTTGAACTTTTATGTAAGAGGAAAGGTAAATGGAGTGAAATACCTTATGTCCAAGCTTTCTTTTCATTGAAGGATAATCCACAACTATGGAAAGCTTGCAATTTATATTCTACAGGAGGACCTCTTAGCTTACCTCCATGTCCTAGCCTCCCT
>NW_022334922.1:0-1043 GCF_002776525.5 Piliocolobus tephrosceles
GGCCATAAGATCTTAGAGGAACCTCCTAGTCTTGGACCCAAGAGAAATTTCCAGAACTATGACTACAGACCCAGGGCAGGATCAGGGAACAGGAGGAAAGCAGCTGTGTGTCCTGGACCAACTGCCCTCCCAAGGTCTGTCCTTAGCAGGGACCTTCCCCTGACTCGTGAATGCTGGAATCAGGACCCAATACCATAATCATCAAGGTGATACATCCGTCCTTCATTATCACATGTGCTACACAACAGAGTAAGTGCTGGCACACAGGGCCCCAGGCTGGGTTAGCCCCTGTGTGGATGCTGCTTCCCAGGAATGAGGCAGGGAACACTTCTACCTGGGGCTTGAAACCCCCAGAGGGACAAGAAAACCCAGACCCCACCCCTCACCCCTTCCCTACCTGAGCTCTTCCTCCTCCACATCACAGCAGCGACCACAGCTCCGGTGACCACAACTGCCAGGACAGCCAGGCCAGCAACGATGCCCACGATGGGGATGGTGGACTGGGAAGATGGCTCTGGGAAAGGAGGGGAAGGTGAGGGGCCCTGACCCTGCTGAAGGGTTCCAGAAGGGCTCCTGCTTTCCCTGAGAAGAGACATGACCCCTCATCCCCCTGCTTACCCCATCTCAGGGTGAGGGGCTCTGGCAGCCCCTGGTGCTGCACATGGCACATGTATCTCTGTTCTTCTCCAGAAGGCACCACCACAGCTCCCCACTTCTGGAAGGTTCCATCTCCTGCTGGCCTGGTCTCCACAAGCTCGGTGTCCTGAGTTTGGTCCTCCCCATCCCGCTGCCAGGTCAGTGTGATCTCCGCAGGGTAGAAGCCCAGGGCCCAGCACCTCAGGGTGGCCTCATGGTCAGAGACGGGGTGGTGGGTCACGTGTGTCTTTGGGGGATCTGATGGGAAGAGTCAGAAAATTCAGGCACTTTGCATCTCTCATGGGACACTCTAACAGCACCCATGTGACCATCCTGAGAATGGACAGGACACCTGGGGTAGGGGAGGGAGCACAGAAGCCAGACACCAGCCTGGACACAGGCATCTG
>NW_022334925.1:0-1518 GCF_002776525.5 Piliocolobus tephrosceles
CCAAACATCCAAGTTGTGAATGCATAGAAAACACTTTTTTTTTTTTTTTATTATACTTTAAGTACTAGGGTACATGTGCATAACGTGCAGGTTTGATACATATGTATACATGTGCCATGTTGGTGTGCTGCACCCATCAACTCATCAGCACCCATCAATTCATCATTTATAGCAGCTATAACTCCCCAGTGCAATCCCTCCCCTCTCCCCGCTCCCCATGATAGGCGTCCTTTGTAGGGACGCCTTCATGTGTGTGATGTTACCCTTCCCGTGTCCAAGTGAGCTCATTGTTCAGTTCCCACCTATGAGTGAGAACATGTGGTGTTTGGTTTTCTCTTCTTGTGATAGTTTGCTAAGAATGATGGTTTCCAGCTGCATCCATGTCCCTACAAAGGACGCAAACTAATCCTTTTTTATGGCTGCATAGTATTCCATGGTGTATATGTGCCACATTTTCTTAATCCAGTCTGTCACTGATGGACATTTGGGTTGATTCCAAGTCTTTGCTATTGTGAATAGTGCCGCAATAAACATACGTGTGCATGTGTCTTTGTAGTAGCATAATTTATAATCCTTTGGGTATATACCCAGTAGTGGGATGGCTGGGTCATATGGTACATCTAGTTCTAGATCTTTGAGGAATTGCCATACTGTTTTCCATAAAGGTTGAACTAGTTTACAATCCCACCAACAGTGTAAAAGTGTTCCTATTTCTCCACATCCTCTCCAACACCTGTTGTTTCCTGATTTTTTAATGATTGCCATTCTAACTGGTGTGAGGTGGTATGTCATTGTGGTTTTGATTTGCATTTCTCTGATGGCCAGTGATGCTGAGCATTTTTTCATGTGTCTTTTGGCTGTATGAATGTCTTCTTTTGAAAAATGTCTGTTCATATCCTTTCCCCACTTTTGGATGGGGTTGTTTGTTTTTTTCTTGTATATTTGTTTGAGTTCTTTGTAGATTCTGGAAATTAGCCCTTTGTCAGATGAGTAGATAGCAAAAATTTTCTCCCATTCTGTAGGTTGCCTGTTCACTCTGATGGTAGTTTCTTTTGCTGTGCAGCAGCTCCTTAGTTTAATTAGATCCCATTTGTCAATTTTGGCTTTTGCTGCCGTTGCTTTTGGTGTTTTAGACATGAAGTCCTTGCCCATGCCTATGTCCTGAATGGTACTACCTAGATTTTCTTCTAGGGTTTTTATGGTATTAGGTCTAACATTTAAGTCTCTAATCCATCTTGAATTAATCTTCTTATAAGGAGTAAGGAAAGGATCCAGTTTCAGCTTTCTACTTATGGCTAGCCAATTTTCCCAGCACCATTTATTAAATAGGGAATCCTTTCCGCATTTCTTGTTTTTGTCAGGTTTGTCAAAGATCAGATGGTTGTAGATGTGTGGCATTATTTCTGAGGACTCCGTTCTGTTCCATTGGTCTATATCTCTGTTTTGGTACCAGTACCATGCTGTTTTGGTTACTGTAGCCTTGTAGTATAGTTTGAAGTCAGGTAGCGTGACGCCTCC
>NW_022334926.1:0-9204 GCF_002776525.5 Piliocolobus tephrosceles
TAGGTCTGTTGGAGATTGCTTGAGGTCCACTCCAGACCCTGTTTGCCTGGGTATCAGCAGCAGAGGTTGCAGAAGATAGAATATTGCTGAACAGCGAGTGTACCTGTCTGATTCTTACTTTGGAAGCTTCCTCTCAGGGGTGTACTCCACCCTGTGAGGTGTGGGGTGTCAGACTGCCCCTAGTGGGGGATGTCTCCCAGTTAGGCTACTCAGGGGTCAGGGACCCACTTGAGCAGGCAGTCTGTCCCTTCTCACATCTCAACCTCCGTGTTGGGAGATCCACTGCTCTCTTCAAAGCTGTCAGACAGAGTCGTTTGCATCTGCATAGGTTTCTGCTGCTTTTTTGTTGTTGTTATTAAGCTGTGCCCTGTCCCGAGAGGTGGAGTCTACAGAGACAGGCAGGTTTCCTTGAGCTGCTGTGAGCTCCACCCAGTTTGAGCTTCCCAGTGGCTTTGTTTACCTACTTAAGCCTCAGCAATGGCGGGTGCCCCTCCTCCAGCCTCGCTGCTGCCTTGTTGTTAGATCGCAGACTGCTGTGTTAGCAATGAGGGAGGCTCCGTGGGCATGGGACCCTCCCGGCCAGGTGTGGGATATATTCTTCTGGTGTGCCCGTTTGCTTAAAGTGCAGTATTGGGGTGGGGGTTACCCGATTTTCCAGGTGTTGTGTGTCTTAGTTCCCCCAGCTAGGAAAAGTGATTCCCTTCCCCCTTGCGCTTCCCAGGTGAGGCGATGCCTCGCCCTGCTTCAGCTCTTGCTGGTCGGGCTGCAGGAGCTGACCAGCACCAATTGTCCGGCACTCCCTAGTGAGATGACCCCAGTACCTCAGTTGAAAATGCAGAAATCACTGGTCTTCTGTGCCACTCGTGCTGGGAGTTGGAGACTGGAGCTGTTCCTATTTGGCCATCTTGCTCCGCCCCCCGAGACTTCTTTGTGTCTGCTACTATACACACAATTCCTTAACTCCTTCTCCTCCCTTCTTTACGTGCTCACAGACAACCATAGTTTTGTGCACAGATAGGCAAACACATCAACCACATCAGTCAGTTCCAGAACAACTCATCTCCACTCCCCTCTCCTGTTTACCACCTGCAATGGAAAAGAGCTCACCACCTCTATCGAGAATAACTATTAAACAGATACAGACCAGGAAAAATATTTGCTGTGCATTAATGTTAGCTATTTGAGTAACCAGATCAACAAAGCAATGTTATAATGGACCATCTGCAGTGACAGGACAATCACTGTTGTAAAGATCCTTCATAACAGGAGTTTACCTTTGGCTAAGAAAAGGGGTCTGCTCATAGATTTAAGTGTAAGTAAGGGAAATGTCAACCTATTTAAGTGAGAGTGAGGGCCTTAAACAACCTTCATTTATATTTAAATAATTATAATTATAAATAATCCTTATCTTTTTGTTAAGGCACTTATAGGAGTCGCCTAGATTCTCTTTCAGTTAGCAATATGACTGGATACATTTGAAAGTAATACAATCACATTTCTTTCAAACTGTTCTACTACTTAGATTTTTCATTAATTCAGACTGATTTTAACTCCTCCCTTTCTCCCACCCCGAACCATCACCCTGCAATCAGAATGAATTAGGGGAGTTGCAGTTTGTGTAAAGACTTAAAAAGTTTTTTCTCATTTTCTGCCATGTACTAGGAGGAAGTAAAGGAAAGAGCAGAATGTCAACACTGAGGCCCCTGAGGGGAGAAATCTGGGAGGTTTGAGCAGATGGATCAGAAGGAAGAAAAACAAGAGGGGGATTAAGAGGGAAGGGAGGAGAGAGTGGGAGAGAGGGGTACAGAGAAGGCAGTGCAGAGAAATATGACTCAAGAAGAAAGAAGCAGGGAGAAAGAAACTGAGAGAGAAAAGGGCCAGGCACCTAAGTTGGAGAAGGCAGGAGAATCTACAAGGCATAAAGGAAGGGGAAGCAGGAAACCCAATTTGGGTGGTGATGAGCAGGAGCTGAAGGAGGAGAGTCCTGGTAAGTCAGCAAGATCTGACCTCCAGAACCAATCTATGTGGCTAAATACTACAAGCCACACACACACACACACACACACACACACACACACACACACCTTCACAAATTTGTTTGGTTCAGTTAAAATATGAGTAGATCAAAGTATCAAACATGCATCCCTCACCATTTTGTCCAAGATCAATTACGTACATAAATATAGCCCACAAATACTGATTCGTGTGTTCTTTAGAAGGTGAGAAATCATTCTGCTACTTTGAAGAGATTTACAACCATCCCGACATTGTTGCCTATGACTATACATGCTCCCTTTTAATTTCCCAACATCATTGTGATTATGTAGGCACTATGTCACTGATTCATTTATCACCCACAATACCCCCCTGCAACCTTCCCGCAAAATTCTTTCCAGCCATTCACCCCTCTGAAACAGCCAGATGATATTCCACACTTGCTCTGGTCTCACAAGATAAGTGGCTGCTGTATAGGCAGCTTCTGGTTGTCTCAGGGACCAGCTGTGAAACTGCTCTGAAATGTGGCATATCCTTGCGGTCTCTGTGGAATCAGCTGAGGAAAACAGCCACTGGCTAAACCTATTCTCTCTGCTCAGGCTGAGTTGGGGCAGCTACTCACCTTAGTAACATTTGCAATTTTTCCTGAGGCTCTCACAGGGTAATCTGGCTCCTCAGTTCACACTCCCATCTGCTGAAGACCTTGGGGGCAAACTGTAAGGACCTAGGTTAGACAACATTTTACCTACTTACTTATTCTATATCTTACTCAAAAGTACTCCTTCCAAAAATGAACCAGTGAGTCAAGATATAGTCCAGAGCGCTCAATTCTCATCTACCTCTGGGTAAAATCTTTTATCATTCTTGACACCATGACTCCCTTTCCCAGAAGTTGGGGAGTAGTGTGACAGTAAGCTTTGTATCTTCTCTTTGATCAGGACTGTTAGTGTTATTGTCCTATGGCCTGACCACCAGTCATCAAATTCTCTTCATCATTAACCCCAAAAGGTCTTGTAGTCCTGATGCAAGTAGGCCCATTGACAATAGCTGCTCCTAAAGTAAGGTAGGAATGGGGGTATGGGATAAGTACCTCCATCTCTAGATGCCATCTCAAACCCAAAATTATGTTCCTCTTTAGAATCTCTATAAATCCTCCAGAAGGACAAAAGGAGTAATAAGGAAGTGAATACTATTCTACCTAAGGTAACCCAATAACACCAAGACTTGGTTCCCAGGATGGAGTAGGCTGTGTGGGTGGCACCTTCTGCTACCTGGCACCCCAGAGATGTAGAGAGAAGATAAGCTACATGTAAAAGGAGTTTCCAGCGTATACCTCCACTGGCCCCCATCTCTCCCGGCCAACTCCAACCTCCAATACCTTCTATTCACAGGACACTTTTTCTAACAAGAAAATTCCTCACCTAGCCCTCTTGTTTGAGTCCTGGTAAAGGTGCTCTGAGCATAGCACTTTCAGAGCCTGGGTGCTCCCATCCCAGCTTCCAGGCAACTAAACAAGGGAGACAAAGGATTCAGTACTGCATCTTCAGCTGCAGGTTAAGGCAAATGGGTAGTGCAGAAAAGATTCTTCTGTTTTTTTTATTGTTTGAGACAGAGTTTCACTCTTGTTGCCCAGGCTGGAGTGCAATGCAATGGCTCCATCTCAGAGCCTCACCGCAACCTTTGCCTCCTGGGTTCAAGTGACTCTCCTGCCTCAGCCTCCCAAGTAGCTGGGATTACAGGCATGCACCACCATACTTGGCTAATTTTTTTGTATTTTTACTAGAGATGGGATGTCACCATGTTGGTCAGGCTAATTTTGTATTTTTAGTAGAGATGGGGTTTCTCCTGCCCTCCTTTTGTTATTCCCATTTTCCCTCACTTGATCATCCAAAGACATTCATTTGAGTCTCTTCATTCTAAGGACCCTCTTCAAACATATCTATACTTATTTTAATAATTATTGTCTTTATACTGTCTTACACTGTCTTTAGTCATTAGTGTCAAACATTTGTGGACACAAATATTGTGACTAGCCCTCTCCCAAATTGCTTTCTTGTGTTAATCACAAGGTAAATCTTAAACTTTGATTTTTTTCTCTTACTGTTATTGCTGTTATAGTAACTAGGTTTTTAAGTTTAGGCAGAGGCTGAAAGAGTTTGGAGGACTCGGAAGAAGACAAGAAGATGAGAGAAAATTTGGGACTTCCTAGAAACTGGTTGACTGGTTAAATTGTTACCAAAATGTTGATAGTGATATGGACAACGATATCCAGACTGAGATCTCAGATGCAAATGAAGAATTTATTGGAAGCAGAAGTAAAGGTCACTTTTGCCGTGCTATGCTTTAGCAAACAGCCTGGCTGCATTGTGCCCCTGCTCTAGGGATCTGTGGAATTTTTAACTTAAGAGTGATGATTTAGCATGTCTGGTGGAAGAAATTTCTAAGCATCAAAGCATTCAAATGTGGCCTGTCTGTTTCTACCAGCCTATGCACTATGAATGAACAAATAAATGACTGGAACTTATATTTGAAAGGGAGGCAGAGCATAAAAGTTTGGAAAATTAGCAGTCTGGCCATGTGGTAAAAAAGAAAAGTCAGTGTTTCAGGGGAAAAATTCAAGCAGGTTGGAGAAATTTGCATAACTAAAAGGAAGTCATGTGTTGATGGCCAAAATGATGGGGAGAAGGCCTCGAAGGCATTTCAGAGACCTTCACAGCAGCCCCTCCCATCACAGACCTGGAGGCCTAGGAGAATGGAATGGATCCCTGGGCCAGGCACTGGGTCCTGCTGCCCTGCACAGGCCTGGGACACTGCTCCTTGAATCCTGGCCACTCCAGCACCAGTTATGGCTCAAAGAGGCTCAGGTACAGCTCAGGATGCTGCTTCAGAGGGTGCAAGCCTTAAGTCTTGGCAGCTTCCATATGGTGTTAAACCTGCAGGGGTGCAGATTGTAAGAGTTGAGGCTTGGGAGCCTCTGCCTAGATTTCAGAGGATATATGAAAAAGCCTGGCTGTCCAGGCAGAAGCCAGCTGCAGGGGCAGAGCCCTCATGGAGAACCTCTATTGGGGAAGTGCAGAAGGAAAATGTGGGGTTGGAGCTCCCACATAGAGTCCCCATGGGGACACTGTCTAGTGAAGCTGTGAGAAGAGAGCCAACCTCCAGAACCTGGAATGGTAGATTCACTGAAAGCTTGCACCATGTGTCTGGAAAAGCCACAGCACTCAATGCCAGACCTTGAAAGCAGCCATGGGGGCTGAACCATGCAAAGCCATGGGGGCAGAGCTGCCCAAGGCCTTGGGAGCCCATCCTTTTCATAGGTGTGCCCTGGATGTGGGACATGGAGTCAAAGAAGATTATTTTGGAGATTTAAGATTTAATGACTACCCTGCTGGGTTTTGGACTTGCATGGGGGGCATGTAGCCCCTTTCTCTTGGCCAATTTCTTTCTTTTGAAATGAGAGTATTTACCTAATGCCTATACCCTCAATTTATCTTGGAAGTAACTAACTTGTTTTTGTTTTTGTTTTAATTTTGCAGATTCATAGGCAGAAGGGACTAGCTTTGTGTTAGATGAGACTTTAGGCTATAGACTTTTGAGCTAATGCTGGAATGAGTTAAGACTTTGGAGGACTATGGGGAAGACATGACTGTATTTTGAATGTGAGAAGGGCATGAGATTTTGGAGGGTCCGGGGGCAAAATGATATAGTTTTGATCTTTGTCCCTACCCAAATCCTACATTGAAATGTAATCTCCAGTGCTGGAGGTGGGGCCTGGTGGGAAGTGATTGGATTGTGGGGACCGTTTCTCACAGTTTAACACTATCCCTGCCAACTTGGTGCTGTTGTTGATAGTGAGTTCTCATGAGATCTGGTTGTAAAAGTGTGTGGCACCTCCCCCTCACCTCTTGCTCCTGTTCTGGTCATGTAAGACATGCCTGCTTTCCCTTTGCTGTACACTATGATTGTAAGTACTCTGAGGCCTCCCTAGAAGCTGAGCACATGCCAGTATCATTCTTTCTGTACAGCCTGTAGAACTGTGAGCCAATTAAACCTCTTTTCTTTATTGATTACCCAGTCTCAGGCATTTATTTATAACAGTGTGAGAATGGGCTGATTCTTATGGTGGCAAAAGAATCAGTAGGATTGAGTAGTAATCAACAGCTTTGGTATATCTCTGCAGGCTTTATAGCACATCCTTGACATTGTTCCTGGAAGATGGGGCACACTTTCACGTTGGCCTCATTGAGTTATTCTCAACATCCTCTACACTTCCTATGGGCGATACTAGTGAACAAGGCTTGGCTCCTCTGAGAATCTGTAGCACAATCCCTTGCTTCTAATAATGTGCAAGCATTCTTAGCTTTTTAAGATGGTCTGGTTCACTCCATTGTGGTTAGGGTGTTGGATCTATTATTATCTATTTTGTATATTTATATCTACATACTTACAGTGGTACAGTGATTCCTCTGCTTCACTTCTTTTCCTATGAAACTTTCTCTCACTCCCCTCATAACTACCTTTTATAAGCCATGACATCTTTGTCCCATGGTTTCTAGGAAGCTGCTGCTTCTTCAAGAGGTCAAGCATCACCCTCTGGTTAAAAGATTCTATACCTAATAGATATGTTACATAACTCACTGGGTCAGAGTTTTTCAATTTCTCCCTTTTTCGAATCTGTGACACATTCAGCTAAAATTTAACTACTCACAAAAGAATCAGAGTAGTCAAAACAATCCTGAGCAGAAAGAACAAAACTGGAGCCATCTCAGTATTTTACTTCAAATTATACTACAAAGCTATAGCAACTAAAAAAGCATGGTACTGGCACAAAAACAGATACATAGACCAATGGAACAGAAGAGAGAACTCAGAAATAAGTCCATACATCTACAGTGAACTCATTTTTGATAAAGGTGCCAAGAACATACACTGTGGAAAGGACAGTGTATTCAATAAATGGTGCTGGGAAAACTGGATACCCATATGCAGAAGAATAAACTAGACTGTTAATTCTCACCATGTACAAAAATCAAATCAAAATGAATTAAATACTTAAATCTGAGGCCTCAAACTATGAAACTACTAAAGGAAACATTGAGGAAACTCTCCAGGATATTGGGTTGGGCAAAGATTTCTTCAGTAATACCCTAAAAGCGCAGCCAACTAAAGACAAAATGGAAAATGGGATCACATCAAATTAAAAAAAAAATAAAGCTTATGCATAGCAAAGGAAGCAATCAACAAAGTGAAGAAATGATCCACAGAAAAGGAAAAAATATTTGCAAACTATCCATCTGACATGGGATTAATAACCAGAGTATATAAAGAGTTCAAAAACTCAACAGCAAAACACCAAAAAATCCAATGTAAAATGGCCAAATATCTGAATAGACATTTCTCAGAAGAAGACATACAAACGGCCCACAGTTATATGAAAAAGTGCCCAACATCACTAATAATCAGAGAAATGCAAAACTAAATCACAATAAGATATCATCTCCCCCAGTCTATATGGCTACTATCAAAAATACAAAAACTATGAACTGCTGAGGAGGATTTGAAGAAAGGGGAACTCTCATACACTGTTGATGGGAATGTAAATTAATTCAGCCATTATGGAAAGTAGTATGGAGGTTCCTCAAAAAACTAAAAATAGAACTACTACATGATCCAGCATTCCCACTGCTGGGTATATATTTAAAAGAAAGGAAATTGGTATATTGAATATATATCTGCACTCCCACGTTTATTGTAGTAGTATTCATAATAGCCAAGATATAAAATCAACTTAAATGTCCATCAATGGATGAATGGATACATAAAGTGTTGTATATGTACACAATGAAATATTATTTAGCATAAAATAATGAAGTTCTGTAATCTACAACAACATGTATTTAACTGGAGGACACTATATGAAGTGAAATAAACCAGGCACCGAAAGGTAAATACCACATATTCTCACTCATATGTGAGAGTTTAAAAAAATGATCTCATGGAGGCAGAGAGTAAATGGCAGTTACCAGAGTCTGGGAAGGGTAGAAGGAGGGGGTAGATAAAAAGGGATTAGTTAATAGGTAATGGGTACAAACATACAGTTAGAAGGAATAAGATCCAGTGTTCAGTAACACAATAGCAACTATAGTTAACAATAATTATTGTATATTTCAAAATAACTAGAAGAGTAGAATTGGAATGTTCCTAACACAAAGACATGATAAATATTTCAGGTGACAGATATCCTAATTACTTTGATTTGGTTATTGCACATTGCATGCTTGTATCAAAATTTCGCCTGTACCCCATAAATATGTACAACTGCTATATACCCCCAAAAATAGTAATTTAAAAATTAAACTAAATTAATTGGAAATAAATAAAAATAAAATTCAACTACTAGCAAGGTATTTTTTGTAGGGGCAGTGGATACAATTCCATATTCTCTAAAATAGAAGGGCTGGTAGTCTTGTCTTAGCTTTGAGTTCTTTCTTTGTTATTAGAAACTAAAACTTCTTTATTTTATTTTATTTTATTTTATTTTATTTTATTTTATTTTATTTTTTTGAGATGGAGTCTTGCTCTGTCGCCCAGGCTGGAGGGCAGTGGCCGGATCGCGGCTCACTGCAAGCTTCGCCTCCCGGGTTCCCGCCATTCTCCTGCCTCAGCCTCCCCAGTAGCTGGGACTACAGGCGCCTGCCACCTCGCCCGGCTAGTTTTTTGTATTTTTAGTAGAGACGGGGTTTCACCGTGTTAGCCAGGATGGTCTCGATCTTCTGACCTCGTGATCCGCCCGTCTCGGCCTCCCAAAGTGCTGGGATTACAGGTTTGAGCCACCGCGCCCGGCCAACTTCTTTATTTTTAAAAAATAATATTGCCTCAATTTTTGTGGATTCTTTTTATCTTCCCTGATACCTTCTCCTCAAGAACAGCAGCTAGATGGTTTTTGGTAGCTACACAGTCAGTGCTTAACTCTAACTGGAAGTACACTCACTTCAAGATACTAGAAAATTCTCTTAAAATTTTCTTCATTAAAAAATCAGGAAACAATAGGTGTTGGAGAGCATGTGGAGAAATAGGAACACTTTTACACTGTTGGTGGGATTGTAAACTAGTTCAACCATTATGGAAAACAGTATGGCGATTCCTCAAGGATCTAGAACTAGATGTACCATATGACCCAGCCATCCCACTACTGGGTATATACCCAAA
>NW_022334927.1:0-1028 GCF_002776525.5 Piliocolobus tephrosceles
CTCATGCCTCGGTCTCCCGAGTAGCTGGGACTACAGGCGCCCGTCACACGCCCAGCTAATTTTTGTTTTTTTTAGTAGAGATGGAGTTTCACCGTATTAGCCAGGCTGGTCTCGATCTCCTGACCTCATGATCCACCTGCCTCAGCCTCCCAAAGTGCTGGGATTACAGGCGTGAGCCACTGCGCCTGGCCTGCACTACCTTCATAACTTAAAAATTAGAACTGTCTCCATTTGGAGAGAAAATAGCCCTTTTTACCAGATGAACTACACAGAAGGATACGACACTAAAGAAAACTTTTTCTGAATTTTCTGCCTCCAGTGTGTATCATAACAGTCTTTTCTGCTTTTTCAGTCAAATGGGTTGGTGTTGGCAAGTCAAGAGAGTCGATGATCCAGCTGTTTTAGTCGCAGACTGAGCTGATCCCAACAGACCTGGCAGCGTCTGGACTTGTGTAAACAGCGGCAATCACGTTCCTCGGCAGCCACAACCAACACCAAAGCCGGAAAACCGTTTTCTGTACTTCTCTATTTCTGTTCAACCTGTTGGTTTCTACAATGATTTTAAACATTGGAAAGTCAGCCTTGTGTATATTTTTTAAAATTCTGCTATTTAAAATGAGCCAAAGTGCTCAAAGCAGAGCCCTTCTACGACACATTAGTGTCACATGGTTGCGTGTCCAGCTGAAGCAGTGTCATAATAAACATCTCCAATGGCCCCTGAATGGGAGCAGTCATTACATGTTTGATTTGACTTTGTCTTCATTGCTTTTAAACACTGAAGGACAACAATTCACTGTGACGGGAGTCTGGACGACGCAGCTTCCTAAGAGCTGCCCCTGATTTTTGGGTCACAAAGCCAAGCCTTGTGTTTACTCAGAAAATTAAATAGAACAAGCCCATATAAGAGACCAAGTGAATTAAATATGGTTTTTTTGTTTATTTGTTTTGTTTTGTTTTGAGATGGAGTCTTGCTCTGTCGCTCAGGCTGGAGTGCAGTGGCGTGATCTCAGCTCACCACAACCTCTGCC
>NW_022334928.1:0-4314 GCF_002776525.5 Piliocolobus tephrosceles
ATCCATATTTTGATGTCCACTACCTTGAAAACCATTGTCTTGTGTATTTTCTATAATGTTTGATTTCATAAAGGTGGGTATTTTTTTAATCTCTGTTGCTCCATGGTAGTCTAAAGAAGAAATCCCTTTACAATGGATTTTATTTAAAAAAAAAAGTCCTCCTCTATAAAGTATTTTCTTCATATATTAATCTTTTTTCCTAACACATGTACAAATTAGTATTTTCTTCAGAGGGGGTAATTGTTTATTTTGTATTTTTACAGACTGACATGATTTTGTCATTGCCATAGTCACCGTATGGCTAATTTAGAATCTAGTTTCTAGAATCCTCTTCCTTTCATCTTCTCTACTTGCCTCTGGTTAAAGACTAAACACAGTATGAAAAATTCCTTTTATTGTCTCAAAACAAACATTCAGTCATTTTTGATATCCTACTTTTATTTCAGGTGAAGCAGTCTCTCTATATTGAGGAAGAGTCAATAAAGATGACTTTTGAATTATGAACTGAAATGTGTTACCCAGTGACACTCAGAAACTGGTTTCAGTTTCACCCTTTAGAGTTACAAAGCACCTATGATACAGAAACTGCCCCAAAGTGTTCTTCTTCGAAAGGCCACAGCTCTTCACCCTAAACATTCAAGCAAATAGGTGGTGACAATCTGTCAATATAGTAGGAATTATAGTGTTATGTAGTGGAGCAAATTCTCAGATTCAGTAGAAATTTCATCTGGATAAACTTTAAGAGTTTTTCAAATACTGAGACTCTATGGTACTTATTTTCTGAGACATGCATAGAGTGTAGGAGCCTTAGTCCTTTTATGTGCCAATCATACAAAGAAAAAATATCAAAATAAAATAATTTCACATTTTGACATTTTTATCCTAAAAGCTAATAGTGGTATAGTACATGTAAGCACATACATGTGTGTTTGTGTGTGTATATTTATATACACATGCACATATAACATGAATTAATATATACACATGCATAAATGTATGCATGCATATTAATCTGAATTAAATAGCATTCGAAAAAAATATTCTACATCTATTCTATGAAGAAAGTCATCAAATTTAATACTTGCTATTTTGTATATCCCTGACAATGGCGTTCTCAGGTAAGCTTTGTTTTTAAGCATATTTTTCAACATAGGCCTGACTAAATCCTGACGGGTGAGTAGATGATGGTCAAAGGAGACTGAGAAGAAAGTTATGTACTTAGAGGTAGTATAATAGCATGAACAAAAACATGAAAAAGCAAGAGGGTTTGAGAAACCATAGCCATTTTGTATTAATTGAATGATGAAGTGGGAAATGATTTTATGTTAGCATTATACTTCAAGAACAATATTTTCAGCTTGTTCTGAACAATATGTTTACTCCTTGAAAGGAATAAACAAGTATGTAGTAATGTCAACTCTGAGATGTTCTTAGGAGGCTGGAGACTGGTCTATCCAAATGAGAGTAATATTTTCTAGAAATGAAAGAGAGAACAACAAAGGTAAAATGTGAAAGGAACTGGAAAAATGACCTGAAGGAAAATGGCAGAGCTTTATCATGCAGATGAACATAAGAGAGAAAATATAAATGTATCTTATTAGATTTGATCCACCTATTTTTTTTTTATTTTTTTCACTCAAGTTTCAGTGAACCTAAGTGAATAAAGATTTACAAATAACTTATTCCTCTGAGAAATGTCAGTGTATTCTGTAATAAAAGGGGACCACAGTCTATATCAAAAGGTGCTTTATTACAGTGACCTCCATGTACTTTCATCTTCAAGTTCCTGCAATGCCGTATTTTTATTGTATTTGAGTGTTAAAATGGAACTCATTCTGTCTCAGTTCAGCTGAGACTACAGAAAGAGGAGAATGGGTACTTAGAACCCCTACATCCTAAAGCAAGCTGCTGCTAGACAACATATGTATTGCAAAGTGAGGCTATAAAACCTGCTTCTACTAGCGTTAGCGGTCGTTCACCCCACCTGTAAAATGGTGGGGTGTAAAGAGTTCATAGAAAGTCCCTTTGGATAGCAAAATTGGAATTCTATGCATTTCCAAGCACTCTAACTTGCCATCCTCTCCATGGGGGAAGTGAGGAGGGCCTTTCCCACTCAAAACAAAGAAGCAAGCAAACAAACAACAACAATAAAACAGGACATCTGTTCACCCTTTGGTGTTCTAATAGTGTTTACCTCTTACCACAAGCTGTCTAAAGATGAAAATCATTCTGGAGCTGCACCTAAATAGCACTATAGAGAAAGAAGATTGAGCTGAATTTCCTACTACACTTCAGTAAAGGTGAAGAAAGCACATACTATTCCAAAGATCAGCATTATTAGCGGGAGAGAGTCAGCCTGGACTTTCTAATAGAGACCCTGCCAAAGAAAAGATGACCAGGAAAAAAGAAACAAACATTGAGAGAGCATGAGGGTGTGGGGTGGGAAGAGATGATCACTGCAGGAAGACTAGGGGCTGGCTAAGGGAGGGGAGTCTTCAATGCTTACCCAGAGAAGAAGAGAACAAGCATGAGAATCATCTCCGAAAACAAATAAATAAAACCAAAAGACAAAATAGAAACTCTGGAGAGAAAGAAACAAAAATTATGTGCTTCCACTTTCTGCAGAATAAATAATTGCCAGATTATAAAGGCAGGCACATAACATGCTCTTCTCCTAGGAAGAGGATAACTAGGTGATAGGATAACACAGACCACACCCATCCTACACTACAGCATTCTAATACTGAGGACGTCCAAGGTAGGTGGCGTGTGTGGTGGTTAAAACTGTTAAAAATTAATTGAAGCACAGAGAACTGCTTTTTTTAAAAAAAAAATTACAATGGACATACATATTAACGTATGAAGTAAGAATGTGCTTGGGACAGCAAGGGACAGAAATAGGAGATGTGCTTGCAGATGCATTCAATGTCAGAAAAAGATCAAATCCAGACAGGACTATAAAGGGACACAGGCAAAAATAACATTGATTTACAGAGATAAAATAGCTAGGGATAAACCTAAATAGAAATGTGCAATACCTATGTGAAGAAACCTTTAAAATCATTTTAAAGGCCTCAAAGGAAGGCTTGAACAATGTTCTTGAAGAGGAAGGATAAATAATGAAAGGATGTCAACTCTAAGTTGTTAAATTTAGCATGATGCAAATAATAATACCAATAGTTTTTCTCACATCCTTTGAGGGAGAACAAGGACTTTATAAAACAGTTTACTTAAAAAATCATACCAAGAGATGCAAACACCCAAGAAATTTTGCACAAGGAAAAGCAATGGCTAGCCATAATAGATATTAAAACATATTTCCCAATAACTAAGTAGGATTGACATAAATTTTATTGACATGAAATAATATTGTCTGTCTCTAGAAAGGTTAATAAGGAGAATAAGAAGTCCAAAAATAAGCCCAAATATATATAAGGATTGAATATATTTTATAGGGTTTTCTCAAGTCCTGTGGATAATTAACTGAATCATTAGGTCAGTGGTATTAGGAACACTGGGGATTATTTGGAAAAATTTGAAGGTGGTGTCCTTCTTCTTTGTACATAATATCACAATGAATTCCAAGTGCATCACATATTCGTACATTAAAAAAATGAAAATCATAAAAATACATGAGAAAAACAGAGAATTACTTTATGTCATTCCAGCTGCTGAGGCCTTTCTATGATTCAAAACATAGAGGCTATGAAAGGTTATTTTTTAAAGAATAAAGTCAACAGCATTAAAAATATCACATATATGAAGAAATACCATAACCTAAGCCCAAGAACAAATTAAAAGCTGAGAAAACATTTGCAACGTATATTGCAAAGGATTAAGAACTGCCAGAAATAACTAAGAAAAATATTAACAAATCAATAGAAAAATGAACACAGGGTATGAATAGGTAATTCAAATAAATGGAAATGTAAATACATCTTAAATATTACAGCATGCTCAATCTGAATTTACTAAGAAAATACAAGTAATCTAATGATATTTATTTTTCATCAATCCACATGACCAAAATATGTAAGTCCAGTAACACCATGTTATTGAGGTTGTATAGCAATATTGCCATTGGGAATATAAATTTATAAAATTATCAAAAAGGAAAATTTCACTAACTCTTTTAGATGTATAAATTCAAAGCGTCTTTTAATCCAGTAATTCTAATTCCTCTATTTGGCTCTAGACAAATATTTTCACATATATGACATTATATAATTAAACCTGCCCAACAAAGGAAGAGTTTTATTACACATTCATGTTTTCTAATCAATAGAAACGAAACAACCTTGACTTTATTTCACT
>NW_022334930.1:0-3459 GCF_002776525.5 Piliocolobus tephrosceles
CATAAAAACCCAGAAGAAAACCTAGGTAATACCATTCGGGACGTAGGCATGGGCAAGGACTTCATGTCTAAAACACCAAAAGCAACGGCAGCAAAAGCCAAAATTGACAAATGGGATCTAATTAAACTAAAGAGCTTCTGCACAGCAAAAGAAACTACCATCAGAGTGAACAGGCAACCTACAGAATGGGAGAAAATTTTTGCAATCTACTCATCTGACAAAGGGCTAATATCCACAATCTACAAAGAACTCAAACAAATATACAAGAAAAAAACAAACAACCCCATCCAAAAGTGGGCAAAGGATATGAACAGACATTTCTCAAAAGAAGACATTCATACAGCCAACAGGTACATGAAAAAAATGCTCATCATCCCTCACCATCAGAGAAATGCGAATCAAAACCACAATGAAATACCATCTCTCACCAGTTAGAATGGCAATCATTAAAAAATCAGGAAACAACAGGTGCTGGAGATGCTGTGGAGAAATAAGAACACTTTTACACTGTTGGTGGGTCTGTAGACTACTTCAACCATTGTGGAAAACAGTGTGGCGATTCCTCAAGGATCTAGAACTAGAAATACCATTTGACCCAGTCATCCCATTACTGGCGATATACCCAAAGGATATAAGTCATGCTGCTATAAAGACACATGCTCACATATTCTTATTGCGGCACTATTCACAATAACAAAGACTTGGAATCAACCCAAATGTCCATAAGTGACAGACTGGATTAAGAAAATATGGCACATGTACACCATGGAATACTATGCAGCCATAAAAAGGATGAGTTTGTGTCCTTTGTAAGGACATGGATGCAGCTGGAAACCATCATTCTCAGCAAACTATCACAAGAACAGAAAACCTATCACCACATGTTCTCATTCTTAGGTGGGAATTGAACAATGAGATCACTTGGACACAGGAAAGGGATCATCACACACCAGGTCCTATTGTGGGGAGGGGGTAGGGGAAGGGATAGCATTAGGAGATATACCTAATGTAAATGATGAGTTAGTGGGTACAGCACACCTACATGGCACATGTATGTATATGTAACAAACCTGCACATTGTGCACATGTACCCTAGAACTTAAAATATAATAATAATAAATAATAATAATAAAAGATACAGACCAGTATCTTACTGTGACCATGTGCTTTCATTTCTTTTGTGTAACTACCAGAAGTTATATCTTTTGTTAAGTACATACAATTAAATTTGTATTATGAAATGATTCTCTGTATCCCTGGTAATCCTCTTTAATCTCAAGTCTACCTTATCTAATATTACTATAGCTACTCTTTTGGTTAGAGTTTGGATGACATATATTTTCTCATGTTTCTATTTTTCACCTACCTATATTTAATTGGGCTTTTTATATGCAACAGGTGCTTTAATCCCTTTTTTTAATTGAATCTCTACATAAGTCATCAATTTCACAGTACGCTTTTCTATTTTTGCTTTAAAAGTCATTTTGCTTTTGAGCATGTTAAATGATAAAATCATGCATTTATATTTATTTTTGTAGCTACCATTTTCAGGACTCTGCTTTCCATTTTGTTGATCCAGATTTCTGTTCTACTTAATTTTCCTGCTGCCTCATGGACTTCTTTACATATTGTAGTTTAGGCCTACTATTGACGAGTTCTTTCAGTTTTGTAGGTCTCAAACAATCTTTATTATTCCTCATTTTTGAAAAATAAAGTATTTTTTTCTTTAAAGAATTTTAGGTTGACATTTGAATACTTTCTTTAAAGATATTGCTCTACTGTTTTCTGCCTGTTTTTCGAATTGTGTCCAAAAATAAACTTTCTTTCTCCGTCCTTAATTTGCATTTTTCTGCATGTTGTATTTATCTCTTCTCTAGATTATAATGCACTATGGAGAAGTATATTCATATTTCATGTGCTTTGGATTAATTGGCATTCTTGGATCTGTAGATTCAAAGTCTTCATCAAATTTGAAGAAAGGATGACTGGTTTTCTTTAAATATTATTCTGTCCCCTTTTCTCCTTGGACTTTAATTACATATTTACCAGCTACAAGTTTTTCATTGGCTCCAGAGGTTGTGTTTACTATTTTTTTCCAGTCTTTTTCCTTTTTGTGTTTTATTTTGGATATTTTCTATTGCTATGTATTCAAGTTACCAAAACTTTTATTCTGTAATATCTAATGTGCTGTTCATCACAATCAGTACTTTTTAAAAGTTCAGGTAATTTAGATTTTAACTCTAGAATTGTTCAGATCTGGCTGAGCATGTTGGCTCACCCCCGTAATCACAGCACTTTGGGAGGCTGAGATGGGCAGATCACACGGTCAGATGGAGACCATCCTGGCTAACACAGTGAAAGGCCTGTCTCTACTAAAAATAAAAAAAGCCGGGAGTGGTGGTGGGCGCCTGTAGTCCCAGCTACTCGGGAGCCTAAGGCAGGAGAATGGCGTGAACCCAAGAGGTGGAGCTTGCAGTGGGCCAAGATTGCTCCACTGTACTCCAGCATGGGCAACAGAGTGAGACTCTTGTTTCAAAATAAATAAATAAATAAAGAATTGTTCAGATCCCAAAAAGTATCTGAGAAACCTGCCAAAAAAAACAGTCTTATTGTGTAAACATAGTAGGCAAAGAGTCAAAAAATCAGCTTAAAAGTAGCTTAGAGATAAGAGGCAGCACAAATCTCTACAGTTGTCCTGTTGCCATCCAGGAGTACCTCATATATAAATCTTAAGAAACTCATGTCCTCACCACACTGAACTTGTTCAAGTCATTTGTTGTCGCTGTTGTTTTTATGATTCTGGGTTTTTCTCATTTCGACTCATACTTTGTGACTGGATGTCAGGCATTTTGAACTTTATCTTATTGGCTTCTGGACATTTTTGCATTTCTACACATAATTTTGAGCTATATTCTATGATATAGGTAATTGCTGGGTAACAGTTTGATGATCTTTGTCTTGCTGCTAAAATTTGTTAGGTGGAACCAGAGCAGCATGTTGCCTAAAACTAATTTTTCACTCAATACTAAGGCAGAATCCTTATGACTACTTTATCCAATGCTTCTTGAATTATGAAATATTTTACTGTGGCTAATAAAAACATAATCATTCATAACTTTATGTCAGCACTAGATTTTTTTCCAATTCTTTTAGATGGTTATTTCCTCTCCCTTAGTTTCTTCACAACTGCACCTGTAAGTCTTTGCCTTAAGACTTGCGGTGACTCTGTACATTTCTCCAGAATTCTACGTGTAGCTGTCTCCTCTCCGTTACTCTGCCCTGCTTACTCTTGTCACCTTGGCCTTCCTGGGCTCTCAGCTTTATCTCTTCATCTTATGGTGACCACCAGGATCCACCTGGGTGCCTCATCATGTGTCATGGTCTAAGAACTTCTCAGGTGCTAAGTTAGGTAATCATAAGGCTCACTTCATTTGTTTCCCACCTTGCAGGGATCACTGT
>NW_022334931.1:0-3797 GCF_002776525.5 Piliocolobus tephrosceles
TGGGTGCTCCTGTATTGGGTGCATATATATTTAGGATAGTTAGCTCTTCCTGTTGAATTGATCCCTTTACCATTATGTAATGGTCTTCCTTGTCTCTTTTGATCTTTGATGGTTTAAAGTCTGTTTTATCAGAGACTAGGATTGCAACCCCTGCTTTTTTTGTTCTCCATTTGCTTGGTAGATCTTCCTCCATCCCTTTATTTTGAGCCTATGTATGTCTCTGCATGTGAGATGGGTCTCCTGAAGACAGCAGAGTGATGGGTCTTGACCCTTTATCCAGTTTGCCAGTCTCTGTCTTTTAATTGGACCATTTAGTCCATTTACATTTAAGGTTAACATTGTTATGTGTGAACTTGATCCTGCCATTATGATATTAACTGGTGATTTTGCTTATTAGTTGATGCAGTTTCTTCCTTGCCTCAATGGTCTTTACATTTTGGCATGTTTTTGCAATGGCCAGTACCAATTGTTTCTTTCCATGTTTAGGGCTTCCTTCAGGGTCTCTTGTAAGGCAGGCCTGGTGGTGACAAAATCTCTAAGCATTTGCTTATGTGTAAAGGATTTTATTTCTCTTTTACTTATGAAACTTAGTTTGGCTGGATATGAAATTCTGGGTTTTAAATTCTTTTCTTTAAGAATGTTGAATATTGGCCCCCACTCTCTTCTGGCTTGTAGAGTTTCTTCCGAGAGATCTGATGTTAGTCTGATGGGCTTTCCATTGTGTGTAACCATCTTTACTTTCATGGAGCAGTTTTTTAACAGTGTTTTTGGGGATTTTGTTTAGGAATATTTGGGAGCACATTGAGGCCTATTAAAAAAAAAGGAATATTGTCAGAATAAAAACTAGAAAGAAGCTTTCTGAGAAACTCTCTTGTGATGTGTGAATTCCTCTCACAGAGTTACACCATTCTTTTCATTGAGTAGTTTGCCAACACTCTTTTCATGGAATCAGCAAAGGAATATTTTGAAGTTCATTGAGGCCTGTGGTGAAAAGGGATATATCCTCAGATAAAATCTGAAAGTAGTTTTGGAAGAAACTGCTTTTTGATGTGTGAATTCATCTCACATTGTTACACTGTTCTTTTCATTCAGCAGTTTGCTAACACTGATTTCTTGGAATCTGCAATGGGATATCTTGGAACGCATTGAAGGCTATTTTGACAAATGATATTTTGGAGTGCATTGAAGGTTATGGTTATGAAGGAAATATCCTCAGATAAAAACCAAAAAGAAACCTTCTGAGCAACTGCTTTGTGATGTGTGAATTCCTATCACAGAGTTACACTGTTGTTTTCATTTAACAGTTTGCTACACTGTTTTCTTGGAATCTGCAATGGGATATTTTGGAACACATTGAAGACTATTTTGACAATAAAATATCCTCAGATAAAAACAGAAAGATGCTTTGAGAAAGTTCTTTATGATGTGTGAATGCATCTCATGGAGTTAAACCGTTCTTTACATTGAGCAGTTTGCTAACACTCTTTTCATGGAATCTGCAAAGGGATATATGGGCGCTCATTGAGGCCTATGTTGAAAACACAAATATCCTCAGATAAAAAGTAGAAAGAAGATTCCTGAGAACCTGCTTTGTGACGTGTGTATTCATCTCACAGATTTACACTGTTCTTTTCATTGTGCATTTTGTTAACACTGTGTTTGTGGAATCTGCAAAGGGATATTTTGGAGCACGTTGAAGCTTTAGGTTAGAAAGGAAATACCCTCATATAAAAACTGGAAAGAAGCTTTCTGAGATTACGAATTCTGATGTATTAATTCATCTCACAGAGTTACATATTCTTTTCATTTAGCAGTTTGGTAGCACTACTTTGGGGGATCTGAAAACAATATTTTTGATCGCATTGAAGCCTATGGTGAAAAGTAAATGTCCTCAGATAAAAGCTAGAAACTAGCTTTCTGAGAAAGTTCTTTGTGATATGTGAACTTATCTCAGAGATGCACCATTCTATTCTCTGAGGAATTTGAAAACACTACTTTTGTGGAATCTGCAATAGGATATTTGGGAGTGCATTGAAACCTATGGAGACAAATGATATATCCTCAGATAAAAACCAAAAAACAGCTTTCGTAGAAACTACTTTGTGATGTGTGAATTCATCTCACAGAGTTACACTGTTCTTTTCACTGAACAGTTTGCTAACATTGTTTTTTGGAATCTGTAATAGGGTAATTTGGAGCGCATTGAAGCTTATGGTGACATAGGAAATATCCTCATAGGAAAAGTAGGAAGAAGTTTTCTGAGAAACTGCTTTGTGACGTGTTAATTCATCTCACAGAGTTACACCATTCTTTTCATGGATCAGTTTGGTAGTACTGTTTTTGGGAATCTGAGAGGGAATATTTTGCATCACATTGCCTATGGTGACAAAGAAAATATCCTCAGATAATAACTAGAAAGAAGCTTTCTGAGAAAGTTAGTTGTAATGTGTGAATTCATCTCACAAAGTTACACATGTATTTTCATGAATCAGTTTGCTAACGCTGTTTTTGTGGAATCTGCAAAGGGATATTTGGAAGTTCTGAAGCCTATGGTGATAAAGGAAATATTATCAGAAAAAAACTAGAAAGAAGCTTTCTGAGAAACTGTTTTGTGATGTGTGAATTCATCTCACTGAGTTACACCATTCTTTACATTGAGGAGTTTGATAACACTGCTTTTGTGGAATCTGCAATAGGATATTTTGGATCGCATTGAAGCTTACTGTAAAAAAGGAAATACCTCAGACAAAAACTAGAAAGAAGCTTTCTGAAAAACTGCTATGTCGTGTGTTAATTAATCTCAGAGAGTTACATGATTCTTTTCATGGATCAGTTTGGTAGCAGAGTATTTGGGGAATCTGAGAAGGGATATTTTGGAAGCTTAGGTTGACAAAGGAAATATCCTCAGATAAAAAGTAGAAAGAAGCTTCTTGAGAAAGCTTTTTGTGAAGTGAGATTTCATCTCACAGAGTTATAACTTGTTTTCATGGAGCAGTTCGCTTACACCATTTTCATGGAATCTGCAAAGGGATAATCTGGAGCACATTGAGGCCTAGGGTGAATAAGGGAATATCCACATAAAAAAACTAGAAAGAAGCTTTCTGAGAAACTGCTTTGTGATGTGTGAATTCACCTTTAGGTGTTACACTGTTCTATTCATTGAGAAGTTTGATAACACTGTCTTTTTTATTATTATTATACTTTAAGTTCTAGGGTACATGTGTATAACGTGCAGGTTTGTTACATATGTATACATGTGCCATGTTGGTGTGCTGCACCCATCAACTCGTCAGCACCCATCAATTCATCATTTATATCAGGTATAACTCCCCAGTGCAATCCCTCCCCCCTACCCCCTCCCCATGATAGGCCCCATTGTGTGATGTTCCCATTCCCGAGTCCAAGGAAGCTCATTGTTCAGTTCCCACCTATGAGTGAGAACATGCGGTGTTTGGTTTTCATTCTTGTGATAATTTGCTAAGAATGATGGTTTCCAGCTGCATCCATGTCCCTACAAAGGATGCAAACTCATCCTTTTTTATGGCTGCATAGTATTCCATGGTGTATATGTGCCACATTTTCTTAATCCAGTCTGTCACTGATGGACATTTGGGTTGATTCCAAGTCTTTGCTATTGTGAATAGTGCCACAATAAACATACGTGTGCATGTGTCTTTGTAGTAGCATAATTTATAATCCTTTGGGTATATACCCAGTAGTGGGATGGCTGGGTCATATGGTACATCTAGTTCTAGATCCTTGAAGAATTGCCATACTGTTTTCCATAATGGTTGAAC
>NW_022334933.1:0-3641 GCF_002776525.5 Piliocolobus tephrosceles
CCAGCTAATTTTTGTATTTTTAGTAGAGACATGGTTTCACTTTGTTGGCCGGGCTGGTCTTGAACTCCTGACTTCAACTTACCTGCCCACCTTGGCCTCCCAGTGTGCTGGGATTAAAGATGTGAGCCACCACACCCCGTACTGGAGTTTTTATCTACTTTACTTCCTTACTGTATGGTATCTCTTAAACTTTGCTGCCCTAGGGGGAAAAAAACCAAACAAACAAAAAAACCCCAGCTCTTGTCAAGAGCAAATTCACTATAAAATTTTCCCTTCTTGGAATCTTTGCTTCCTTCCATCCCTTTAAGTAGATGGGTGGTAATAGCTCCGTTCTTATTACTGGTAAAGTTTTTATATTTTTCCTTATGCTACCATTCAATTACTTATGTTAAAAGAAAATTAAACGACTCAGTTTCAGTTTTCACATGTACAGAGGTTAGGAGTTTTTACTCTTATTTTTGCAAGAAGAAAACAGCATTCAAAGAATTGAAAATGTGTGACTTTTCTTGGTCAAGGGAACTGAGGTTTTAGAGCAACTCAAAATGTGGAGACAGGTGAATCCAGAGTCATTGCCAACACCTGCTTACCTGAAACGGGAGTCAATGGAGTAAAAAACTGGTGGGACAACTTACATGGTCATGTTGATCAATTGTTGGAGGCTGAGCTTGGACTAATGAGAAACTATAGGAGCTGCAGTCTTACTGCTCTTCACACTTTTTTGAGCCCCACTATGAGCCCCACTGAGTTCTCCTGGTGAGGATCTGAGAACCTACCCTCTTGCCTCTGGCAGGGGAAAGGGAAGAGCAATTTTATTTTATTTTTTAATGCCTAGAGCATTTTCCATAACAAACACCTTCTGAGAAAAAGGCTTTATTAGAGATTTTCCCAAATAGGGAAAGTTATTTTTCTCATGCCAGCCTCCTACTGCTTTTCTATCTCATCAAATGAGGGCAAGGGGGAAGGTGGGGTGTGTTTTTATTTTTTTGCAGGGGATGTGAAGGAGGACTATCCCACTGGTGAAGATTGCATTCCTAAAATACAGGCCCACAGAAAGACTGAGATTTAATAATGAGATTATAAAATGCTTCACCCCCTCACCCATACTCATATTACCTTCACATCATTAGGGGTCTAGTGTAAAAATAGCGAATTACAGTTAAATGTGCTGAAGACATAGACTCGGAAATTTTTCTGCAGTGAGCAGGTCTATGCAAACCTACCCGTAAAGGTCTAGGACGCTAAGGGGAAGAATAAAGAGGCTGACAAATCCAGTTGCACAGAAAGAAACATTCGTTGATTGTAGGGACTTACAAACAGAAGCCATGTCTTGAGCAGCCAAGGGACAAGACGGTGAATCCCTGTCCGCAGACATAGGGTGTATATACCATATGGAAACTGCCTAAGGGCAGGATTTATGGTCAGTAAATGTTTACAATAACATCAAAGTTGTTTTGACCTAAGGGCAGAATTTCCGGGTATGTGAAAGTAGAAATCTTAGATGCATTCCCAGAACTGGTGTTAATCGGAAGTCAGCATGATGGATGTGCGTCCGAGAGGAAGTTGATTCAGCCTCCACAAAGGTGAAATTCTTAGGGAGGCCAAAGTGAGTGGCCAAGATTAAAATAATAACAATAAAAAAATCAGAAGAGTTTGAGGCTCTGGCAACTAAAGCTACATAAACTATTAAACATAGCCCAACTCCTAGCCAGATTAGCATAAATAATCATACAAAATGTTTACTTACCTCAGTTCTTATTACCATGTACATTATGTTTGACTTGCAGCAACAAAAAATTACATAGCCTGTTAAACGATCGGGAAAAAAAATTAAAAGCAAAACTAAATGATGCTATGAAGAGATAAATACCTCACAAGAATTAAACTCACATACAAGTTTTCAAATTGTCAGGAAGGGAATTTAACTATAATGATTTAATTATCTACCTCACACTTTCTGGCTCTACTAGGTCAGTTTTAACTTTCCTGGCAAGTCTACAGTAGGTGATCACAGCAGAGGAGTGCGTTACAGCATTTGATCTCAGTGATGGTTAAATGATCAATTAATAATGCCTTCTATGAATGAGACAGGGCAAGACAAAGACTTACGGAATGTGACACTTTAATTTCTGTTCTAGATCCTTCGTTTTAAAACACCAAATGACTGCTTAATAAATGGCTTTCAACCTCAGTTTTATTTCTAAGCTTATGGATACCTTGATTTCTTTATCCATGCACTCTGGGGATGTCTATACCACAGGCTCCTGAAGATTCCTCTAAGACCTCTGTCCTATGCTTAGCCTCTGTTCCAGAGAAAGAAAAATAAATACTTCCTGAAGCTGTGTTTCACTCTTAACACTTCTAACTTCCTCTTGTCCAGTATCTAGTCCTAACCTTTCACCTAGGAGGATGCAAACCCCATGAGAAGCAAGTTAGATTTGAGTAATAGAGAAACATTTATAGCAGTTTAGAGGAAGTGTACAATTTTTCCTACAGGCAACATAGAATAAAAAAATGCTTCTGCGCAATGAGGTTTTATGTCTTCTATTTCTTAATGGAAAATATCATCCAACCTATATCAAATATAAAATATCTGACCATTGGAATATTTAGCAAAATTTTAGTAATATTTTTATTCTATTTTAGATTAGTTGAATATAAGCAGGTCTCCTAGGTAACCCAATCCATTGCTGATGGAAGCTAAGCAGGAGTGATTTTGGTAGTGGCTATCTGAGAGAAAAGTAATTATAGTAAATGCACTATGCAATACAAATGAGATAGAGCTATTGAAATTACTCCAAACATCTTTACAAAGAAAATACCTGAAGAGTTTTTTTTTTTTTTTCTTTTCTTTTCTCTATTGCTTTGTGTTTTACCCTCTCAAAACTGCTTTTATAATGACATTATTTTCTGGGCAGGAGAAGCAGTAGTGTATATATAGGAGGTAGCTTGTGCTAAAAATTGAAACTTTCAACTGATAAAAAAAAAGACCAACTGAAACTTCAAAAACAGAACTTTTAAAGCTGTATTTATTGCTTAAACCCCAAAGTGAGATGTTATTTTTTTATTTTGATTTAAGGGCAATGAGATTGAATCCTTTAATTTCCCATTTCAGCATCAAATGTGAAATTGTGCATACAATGTAGTCTAATTAAAAATAGTTACATTTGTTTTACAGGAAAACTTTCCAGAGAATAACTTTATAGGTTATTGTGATTAGCATTTACTTCAAATGTAAAATTAAATTATATAGATTTTATTGTTTTTCTGTTGGAAGAAAAGATAACGACATCAACTACTCAACTACTTTTATGCAGCTACTGTTAAATTTTCAATAAACACAATAGCTGAAAATGTGAAATTGTTCTACTTTAATATTTATTTTTCTAATTCTAGTACTTTCACGAATTAGTTGTAACAATATTAAGGCATACCACCCTGTTTCATGCAGTTATATACAATAGAAAGGAGAAGTGGAAAAGTCCATCCCATAGTACATCCTTTTTGTAGGGCTCATCTTGTTTTTAGTTCTGTGAAATTGGAAAAGATACTTTTTTTTTAAGTGTAAGTTTTATCTTATGTGAAATGGGTGGAAAAAACCTACCTCTAAATTTATTTCCAGAGCAAAATGCCCATCTTTATGT
>NW_022334934.1:0-2434 GCF_002776525.5 Piliocolobus tephrosceles
GTTTAACATCAGGCCAGTCCCGGGCAAACCGGGACAGCTGGTCACTCTCTGTGGCATTGGAGGGCATGTCAGTCTCAAGCAGGGGTCTCTTCCCTTCTGTTGTTTAGAGTGGAGGAAGTGAAGGGGCCCTGGGTCTGAGTTGCAGCTCAGTGGGACTATGGGCCTGCATCCAGTTCTAATGGAGGACTACCTGGAGGTGACACGGGTTGGGCCCTCTTTTTCTTTTTTCTTTTTTTATTTTTGAGATGGAGTCTTGCTTTGTCGCCCAGGCTGAAGTGCAGTGGCACGATCTCGGCTCACTGCAAGCTCTGCCTCCTGGGTTCACGCCATTCTCCTGCCTCAGTCTCCCAAGTAGCTGGGACTATAGGCGCCCGCCACCACAACTGGCTCATTTTTTTTCATTTTTTTTTGTAGTTTTGTTAGAGACGGAGTTTCACTATGTTAGCCAGGATGGTCTCGATCTCCTGACCTCATGATCCACCCACCTCAGCCTCCCAAAGTGCTGGGATTACAGTCATGAGCCACCGCGCCCAGCGATTTTTTTTTTCTTTTTTAATTAATTATTAAGATAGGTCTCTCTCTGTTGCCCAGGCTGGACTGCAGTGGTGCCACCAGAGCTCATTATAGCCTCGATCTCCCAGGCTCAAGTCATCCTCCTCCTTCAGCCACCAACTCCCTTAAGTAGCTGAGACTACAGGTGCGTACCACCATGCCTGGCTATATATATATTTTTTAATTTTAGTAGAGACAATGTCTCGTTATGTTGCCTTTGAGGTTGGTCTCAAACTTTTGAGCTCAAGCAATCCTCCTGCCTCAGTCTCCCAAAGTGCTGACATTACCCATGCCTGGAACGTTGGGCCCTGTTCTGGAGGGCTTGCCCTAGAGAGGTTTGGTCTCAGCTCTGCTGTGGGCACATTGTTCTTGGCAGGTGTACTCATAATGACCCAAGACTGAGCTAAGACCAGTCTGTCTTGTCCTAAACTGGGCTCTGTGTATGGCCAAAGTCTGTCTTGGGGAATCCCTAATCTTGTTATGGTTATGCACTCTGGACTGGTGTAGGGATCAGTGTGTGTGCAGGCCTGTGTCAAGTCAGTGTCATGGTTTGTTGAGCAGGGAGATGTCCACATCCTGTCTCAACAAAGCCTGCCCCCTTAGTGGAAGCATGAGCAGGTATTTGAGGGGCAGCTGTCTCAGTATGCCTAGCTGAAGGTTGGCCATAAACCCTGGTCTAGCCATGAGCTGGTTTGGAAAGTGCTCTCTGTGGGTATATATGTAGGTCATGTCCTTGGCACTGATGTTGTGCCATGGTGTCATCTTGGCTGGTGGTGTCTCCTGAGATAAAGACATGTACTGTGGCAGTCCCCTGGCATGTTAGTGGTAGTTTTTACCCTTTTCTAGACAATGTCTGTCTCATACTCCGTGTCTATCCCTGACCATAATGGCTGACTCATGCTGTGATTTAGAACTTGTGTGGCTGTGCATCCTGAGTTCTAGGCAGGTTTCAAGTGTCCCTGTTAGAGACTCCCTGTATTTCTTCTTTTTTTTTTTTTTTCAAACAGAGCCTGGCTCTGTCGCCCAGGCTAGAGTGCACTGGTGCAATCTCAATTCACTGCAACCTCCGCCTCCCAGGTTTAAGTGATGCTTCCACCTCAGCCACCTGAGTAGCTGGGATTACAGGCATGCACCACCATGCCCAGCTAATTTTTGTATTTTTAGTAGAGACGGGGTTTTACCATGCTGGCCAGGCTAGTCTTGAACTCCTGAGATCAAGTGATCCACTCACCTCGGCCTCCCAAAGTGCTGGGATTACAGGTGTGAGCCATCGCACCTGGCTGAGACTCCCTATAGTTCTTCAACAGGATAGAGAGTTTTCTGAAGTATTAATGGTATGACTGAGGAGATCCTGTTTTGGAAGTAAGTCCTGAATCTTGGGGTAATGCAACTGGAGGGATACGAGCAGAATCTGCTTAGGGAGGGTCGCAATGGTGGAGATATGGTCCCCAGTTTGTATTAAGGAAACAAAATGTCTTCTTTATTGAAGAAAGGGACAGTATAGTTTTTAGTAAGGGTCCAAACAGAGCCTAGGCATGTGTATCACTCACCCCAAATAATCTAGGCTGTCCACCATTTTTTTTTTTTTTTTTTTTTGAAACAGAGTCTCGCTCTTTGGGAGGCTGAGGCGGGCAGATCACCTGAGGTCAGGAGTTCAAGACCAGCCTGGTCAACATAGCGAAACCTCGTCTCTACTAAAAATACAAAAATCAACTGGGCATGGTGGTGCATGCCTGTAATCCCAGCTACTCGGGAGGCTGAGACAGGAGACTCACTTGAACCCAGGAGGCGGAGGTTGCAGTGAGCTGAGATTGTGCCATTGCACTCCAGCCTGGGCAACAGAGTGAGAGTATGTCTCAAAAAAAAAAAAAAAAAAAAAATT
>NW_022334935.1:0-2564 GCF_002776525.5 Piliocolobus tephrosceles
GACTTGTCTTTCAAATGAGGAGGGAGGCAGAGGGCTCAGATGCGTCACTGAACTTTCAGTTGACAGCAGGCCTTGAGGACTGTGGGATGATTGTGGGTTGCAGAGAGACCCTGCCTGCCTCACTAGATGGGCTCAGCCCATGCTTTCTCACACGGAGGGTCCAGAATCGGATCTGAAGTGGAGTCCTGAGACCCCAGGAGGCGCCCTGAAGCTCCCCCTCCCCCGGTGGAAATCGGCTCCAACTGAAGCAGGTTTGGATAGAGAAACAATCATGACAGAAATCTCCAGGAAGTGTCTCCCTGACGGACTGGGAAGTGATCCTTAAGAAGACATCCAGCCAGACCAAGAAGCATGTAAGCCCCAGAGAAACAGGGGATACACAGCCAGAGGGAGGACGCAGCAGAGACCAGAGCCCAGGCGGGGTACAGCACCGTGCCACTGCCACGGGCTTAAGGGGAGGGGTGCCAAACAGGTGGCTTGTCCAGTGAGGCCAGCATTCCAGCGACTGGGATTGTGGCCATCTCCCATTCCTGGCTTCCTCTTTCCGCCTGTGTCATGGTGTGGCTTCTTTTCTCAGAGAAGAGGCCTGAAAAGATACAGGCCTCTTCTGTGATGTGGGCCTCCTCGTCTCCTGCAGGAAAATGAGCTCCCATGCGGCTTCTGTCCGTGGATGCGGTGTGCTCGTCTTGATCAATGAAAACAGGCCGCATGGGATGGAGATGAGATTTCAACTGCTCTGGGAGCCACGCATGTCTTCACGTGGTCGAGGCCTTCACAAAACCAAAGTGGAACCCCGGCGAAAACAGTTGACAAGCGGACACATGAGCCAGGCACAACGCGGAGGGAGGCTCACCAAAGACAGGCGGTCAGGAAAGAAATCACTTTTTGGCACGCAGGACACTTTACTGCAGAAACACACAAACACAGAGACACACACAACCACCGACAGAGAGAGGGGAAGAAAGTCACACTGATCCCGCTTTCCAGCACACGTGAAAAGAGGTCCAGGGGCGATTCCGAGCTGGCGCCAAAGTGACCACACATGGCAGTGGCGCACCATAGAGCAGATGGTGTGAACGTGTGTCACCGAGGGCATATGGGGTGATGGTGAAAGAATCTGTGGAGTCCAGGCGTGTAGCCTGTGGAAGTGTTGCACAGGTAACCTTTGCATGAATGCCAGGGGAAATCAAAAAACACCTGGGATCTAGTGGCCGTTCAGAAGTTTCAGGGGGCCAGTCCACTGAGGAGCAAAAGAGAGTCTCATTCTCAGCGTCCGGGCGGGCCTGAGGCTGGGATGCGGTGCTGCTTCTCCCGGGCCCTGCCTGTGCTTTCAACATCCTGGTCAGCCCTTTGCCAGGACTTCTGGCATCCGGAGACAGTCCTGTCGACCCCGTGGAGAGGTCAGGCTGGAGCCTCGGAGCCCCGCCACCCAAGCACTGCCACGGAGGGCTCCTGTTTGCCAGGCCTCAGGGCGTGGTTTCTCTTACAACCGTGGGAACCACTGTGACGCGAGCACCCGCTCGCCACTCGCGCATGCGCATTGGCTGGGCTGCCCCGTGCTCCGCTGCTGGCAAGGATTCCCTATTTAATCAATGCTGCTGGGAAAATTGGCTAGCCATAAGTAGAAAGCTGAAACTACATCCTTTCCTTACTCCTTATACAAAAACTACTCCAAGATGGATTACAGACTTAAATGTTAGACCTCATATCATGAAAACCCTAGAAGAAAATCCAGGTAGTACCATTCAGGACATAGGCATGGGCAAGGACTTCATGTCTAAAACACCAAAAGCGACGTCAGCAAAAGCCAAAATTGACAAATGGGATCTAATTCAACTAAAGAGCTTCTGCACAGCCAAAGAAACTACCATCAGAGTGAACAGGCAACCTACAGAATGGGAGAAAGTTTTTGCAATCTACTCATCTGACAAAGAGCTAATATCCAGAACCTACAAAAAACTCAAACAAATTTACAAGAAAAAAAAAAACAACCCCATCAAACAGTGGGCAAAGGATATGAACAGACATTTCTCAAAAGAAGACACTCATACAGCCAACAGACACATGAAACAATGCTCATCATCACTGGCCATCAGAGAAATGCAAATCAAAACCACAATGAGATAGCATCTCACACCAGTTTGAATGGCAATCATTAAAAAGTCAGGAAACAATAGGTGCTGGAGAGGATGTGGAGAAATAGGAACACTTTTACACTGTTGGTGGGATTGTAAACTAGTTCAATCACTATGGAAAACAGTATGGCGATTCCTCAAGGATCTAAACTCGATGTACCATACGACCCAGCCACCGCATTACTGGGTATATACCCAAAGGATCATAAATCATGCTGCTATAAAGACACATGCACACCTATGTTTATGGCAAAGACTTGGAATCAACCCAAATGTCCATCAGTGACAGACTGGATTAAGGAAATGTGGCACATATACACCATGGAATACTATGCAGCCATCCAAAAGGATGAGTTTGTTTCCTTTGTAGGGATATGGATGCAGCTGGAAACCATCATTCTTAGCAAACTATCACAAGAACAGAAAACC
>NW_022334936.1:0-1868 GCF_002776525.5 Piliocolobus tephrosceles
TTTGGCTGGATATGAAATTCTGGGTTTAAAATTCTTTTCTTTAAGAACGTTGAATATTGGTCCCCACTCTTTTCTGGCTTGTAGAGTTTCTGTGGAGAGGCTCCGTGGGCGTGGGACACTCCCGGCCAGGTGTGGGATATATTCTCCGGTGTGCCGGTGTTACAGCGCAGTATTGGGGTGGGAGTTACCCGATTTTCCAGGTGTTGTGTGTCTCAGTTCCCCTGGCTAGGAAAAGGGACTCCCTTCCCCCTCGTGCTTCCCTGGTGAGGCGATGCCTCGTCCTGCTCAGCTCTCGCTGGTCAGGCTGCAGCAGCTGACCCGCACGGATTGTCCAGAACTCCCGAGTGAGATGACCCCAGTACCTCAGTTGAAAATGCAGAAATCACCGGTCTTCTGTGTCGCTCGCGCTGGGAGATGGAGACTGGAGCTGCTCCTATTCGGCCATCTTGCTCCGCCACCGTCGCAGGTTTGTTACCTATGTATACTTGTGCCCTGTTGGTGTGCTGCACCCATCAAATCGTCAGCACCCATCAACTCGTCATTAACATCAGGTATAACTCCCAATGTAATCCCTCCCCTCTCCCCCCTCCCCGTGATAGGCCCCGGTGTGTGATGTTCCCCTTCCTGAGTCCAAGTGATGTCATTGTTCAGTTCCCACCTATGAGTGAGAACATGTGGTGTTTGGTTTTCTGTTCTTGTGATAGTTTGCTAAGAATGATGGTTTCCAGCTGCATCCATGTCCCTACAAAGGACACAAATTCATCCTTTTTTTATGGCTACATAGTATGCCATGGTGTATATGTGCCACATTTTCTTAATCCAGTCTGTCACCGATGGACATTTGGGTTAATTCCAAGTCTTTGCTATTGTGAATAGTGCCGGAATAAACATACGTGTGCATGTGTCTTTATAGCAGCATGATTTATAATCCTTTGGGTATATACCCAGTAGTGGGATGGCTGGGTCATATGGTACAGCTAGTTCTAGATCCTTGAGGAATCGCCATACTGTTTTCCATAATGGTTGAACTAGTTTCCAATCCCACCAACAGTGTAAAAGTGTTCCTATTTCTCCACATCCTCTCCAGCACCTGTTGTTTCATGACTTTTTAATGATTGCCATTCTAACTGGTGTGAGATGGTATCTCATTGTGGTTTTGATTTGCATTTCTCTGATGGCCAGTGATGATGAGCATTTTTTCATGTGTCTGTTGGCTGTATGAATGTCTTCTTTTGAGAAATGTCTGTTCATATCCTTTGCCCACTTTTTGATGGGGTTGTTTGATTTTTTCTTCTAAATTTGTTTGAGTTCTTTGTACATTGTCGATATTAGCCCTTTGTCAGATGAGTAGATTGCAAAAATTTTCTCCCATTCTGTATGTTGCCTGTTCACTCTGGTGGTAGTTTCTTTTGCTGTGCAGAAGTTCTTTAGTTTAATTAGATCCCATTTGTCAATTTTGGCTTTTGCTGCCATTGCTTTTGGTGTTTTAGACATGAAGTCCTTGCCCATGCCTATGTCCCGAATGGTACTACCTAGGTTTTCTTCTAGGGTTTTTATGGTATTAGGTCTCACAGTTAAGTCTCTAATCCATCTTGAATTAATCTTCGTATAAGGAGTAAGGAAAGGATCCAGTTTCAACTTTCTACTTATGGCTAGCCAATTTTCCCAGCACCATTTATTAAATAGGGAATCCTTTCTCCATTTCTTGTTTTTCTCAGGTTTGTCAAAGATCAGATGGCTGTAGATGTGTGGTATTATTTCTGAGGGCTCCATTCTGTTCCATTGGTCTATATCTCTGTTTTGGTACCAGTACCATGCTGTTTTGGTTACTGTAGCCTTGTAGTATAGTTTGAAGTCAGGTAGCGTGA
>NW_022334937.1:0-1668 GCF_002776525.5 Piliocolobus tephrosceles
CAGGAGACCCATCTCACATGCAGAGACATACATAGGCTCAAAATAAAGGGATGGAGGAAGATCTACCAAGCAAATGGAGAACAAAAAAAAAGCAGGGGTTGCAATCCTAGTCTCTGATAAAACAGACTTTAAACCATCAAAGATCAAAAGAGACGAAGAAGGCCATTACATAATGGTAAAGGGATCAATCCAACAGGAAGAGCTAACTATCCTAAATATATATGCACTCAATAATGGAGCACCCAGATTCATAAAGCAAGTCCTTAGAGACTTACTAAGAGACTTAGACTCCCATACAATAATAATTGGAGACTTCAACACTCCACTGTCAACATTAGACAGATCAACGAGACAGAAAGTTAACAAGGATATCCAGGAATTGAACTCAGCTCTGCACCAAGCGGACCTAATAGACATCTATAGAACTCTCCACCCCAAGTCAACAGAATATACATTCTTCTCAGCACCACATCACACATATTCCAAAATTGACCACATAATTGGAAGTAAAGCACTCCTCAGCAAATGTAAAAGAACAGAAATTATAACAAACTGTCTCTCTGACCACAGTGCAATCAAACTAGAACTCAGGACTAAGAAATTCAATCAAAAGCACTCAACTACATGGAAACTGAACAACCTGCTCCTGAATGACTACTGGGTACATAACGAAATGAAAGCAGAAATAAAGATGTTCTTTGAATCCAATGAGAACAAAGATACAACATACCAGAATCTCTGGGACACATTTAAAGCAGTGTGAAGAGGGAAATTTATAGCACTAAGTGCCCACAAGAGAAAGCAGGAAAGATCTAAAATTGACACTCTAACATCACAATTAAAAGAACTAGAGAGGCAAGAGCAAACACATTCAAAAGCTAGCAGAAAGCAAGAAATAGCTAAGATCAGAGCAGAACTGAAGGAGATAGAGACACAAAAAACCCTCCAAAAAATCAATGAATCCAGGAGTTGGTTTTTTGAAAAGATCAACAAAATTGACAGACCGCTAGCAAGGCTAATAAAGAAGAAAAGAGAGAGGAATCAAATAGACGCAATAAAAAATGATAAAGGGGATATCACCACCGACCCCACAGAAATACAAACTACCATCAGAGAATACTATAAACACCTCTACGCAAATCAACTAGAAAATCTAGAAGAAATGGATAATTTCCTGGACGCGTACACTCTTCCAAGACTAAACCAGGAAGAAGTTGAATCCCTGAATAGACCAATAGCAGCCTCTGAAATTGAGGCAACAATTAATAGCCTACCCACCAAAAAAAGCCCAGGACCAGATGGATTCACAGCTGAATTCTACCAGAGGTACAAGGAGGAGCTGGTACCATTCCTTCTGAAACTATTCCAATCAATAGAAAAAGAGGGAATCCTCCCTAACTCATTTTATGAGGCCAACATCATCCTGATACCAAAGCCTGGCAGAGACACAACAAAAAAAGAGAATTTTAGACCAATATCCCTGATGAACATCAATGCAAAAATCCTCAATAAAATACTGGCAAACCGGATTCAGCAGCACATCAAAAAGCTTATCCACCATGATCAAGGGGGCTTGATCCCTGGGATGCAAGGCTGGTTCAATATTCGCAAATCAATCAATGTAATCCAGCATATAAACAGAACCAAAGACAAGAACCACATGATTAT
>NW_022334938.1:0-8002 GCF_002776525.5 Piliocolobus tephrosceles
GCTTTAAAGTTCATATGGAACCAAAAAAGAGCCCGCATTGCCAAGACAATCCTAAGTCAAAAGGACAAAGCCGGAGGCGTCACGCTACCTGACTTCAAACTATACTACAAGGCTACAGTAACCAAAACAGCATGGTACTGGTACCAAAACAGAGATATAGACCAATGGAACAGAACAGAGTCCTCAGAAATAATACCACACATCTACAGCCATCTGATCTTTGACAAACCTGAGGAAAACAAGAAATGGGTAAAGGATTCCTTATTTAATAAATGGTGCTGGGAAAATTGGCTAGCCATAAGTAGAAAGCTGAAACTGGATCCGTTCCTTACTTCTTATATGAAAATTAATTCAAGGTGGATTAGTGACTTAAATGTCAGACCTAAAACCATCAAAACCCTAGAAGAAAACTTAGGGAATACCATTCAGGACATGGGCATGGGCAAGGACTTCATGTCTAAAACATCAAAAGCAATGGCAACAAAAGCCAAAATTGACAAATGGGATCTAATTAAACTAAAGAGCTTCTGAACAGCAAAAGTAACTACCATCAGAGTGAACAGGCAACCTACAGAATGGGAGAAAATTTTTGCAACCTACTCATCTGACAAAGGGCTAATATCCACAATCTACAAAGAACTCAAACAAATTTACAAGAAAAAAAAACAAACAACCCCATCAAAAAGTGGGCAAATGATATGAACAGACACTTCTCAAAAGAAGACATTCACACAGCCAACAGACACATGAAAAAATGCTCATCGTCACTTACCATCAGAGAAATGCAAATCAAAACCACAATGAGATACCATCTCACACCAGTTAGAATGGCAATCATTAAAAAGTCAGGAAACAACAGGTGCTGGAGATGATGTTGAGAAATAGGAACACTTTTACACTGTTGGTGGGACTGTAAACTAGTTCAACCATTGTGGAAAACAGTTTGATGATTCCTCAAGAATCTAGAACTAGAAATACCATTTGACCCAGCCATCCCATTACTGGGTATATACCCAAAAGATTATAAATCATGCTGTTATAAAGACACATGCACACATATGTTTATTGCGGCACTATTCACAATAGCAAAGACTTGGAATCAACCCAAATGTCCATCTGTGACAGACTGGATTAAGAAAATGTGGCACATATACACCATGGAATACTATGCAGCCATAAAAAAGGATGAGTTTGTGTCCTTTGTAGGGACATGGATGCAGCTGGAAACCATCATTCTTAGCAAACTATCACAAGAAGAGAAAACCAAACACCGCATGTTCTCACTCATAGGTGGGAACTGAACAATGAGTTCACTTGGACTCGGGAAGGGGAACATCACACACTGGGGCCTATCATGGGGAGGCGGGAGAAGGGAGGGATTGCATTGGGGAGTTATACCTGATATAAATGATGAATTGATGGGTGCTGACGAGTTGATGGGTGCAGCACACCAACATGGCACAGGTATACATATGTAACAAACCTGCACGTTATGCACATGTACCCTAGAACTTAGAGTATAATAATAAAAAAAAAAGAATAATCAATAACAACAAAAATCCTGAAACCAAAAAAAAAAAAAAAGATGTGTAAGTTGATGCATTGCAATACCTAGCATTGGGCATAGCCAATTAATGTCTCCTAATAATTGTTGGAAATCATTTAAAGTCTGTAACCTGTCTTTACAGAGAACTGCTTTTTGAGGCTGTACACTTCTTTCAGAAACAATAGTTCCTAAGCAATTATATGCGGAAGTTCTTTGCACCTATTCTGTAGCTATTTTGAGACTCTGTTTAGTCAAAGCCTGGTTTGTTTCTCTGAATAACTGATGTAGGATTTGATCTGCAGGAGTGGCCAAAAGAATATCATCCATAAAATGAAAGACGTAAGCAGTAGGAAACATATTCCAAAGATCCTTTAATGCCTATCCTACAAAATGCTGACATAGCATAGGACTGTTAAGCATGCCTTGGGGTAAAACTCTCTATTGATAACAATAAACAGGTTCTCTTTGATTAATGGAAGACACAGAGAAGGCAAATCGAGGCTTATCCTTCGATAATGGTATAGGAAATAAACAATCTTTAAGATCTATTACAAGAGGCCAGTCTCTTGGAATAGCCACTGGAGATAGTGAATCTTTCTGTAAGGCACCCATCAGTTTAATTTGGGCATTAGTAACTCTCAAATCATGCAGCAGTCGACATCTTCTGGACATTTTTGGAATAACAAACACGGGTGTATTCCAGGAGCTAACTGACTCTTCTATGTGTCCTTCACCCAGTTGTTCTTTTACTAGCTACTGAAGCTGCATCAGTTTCTCCTGAGATAGGGGCCATTGATCCACCCATATGGATTTGTCACTGAGCCATTCTAATGGTAAGACAGAGAGTGAAGGAGAAATATCAATGACCCCCATCAGAAATCCTGACATCCTTGCCCTTGTCTATCTGGTTTTCCAATTACTGATATCAGGTTAGAATTTTCTTGTAGGAACCTCCCCAAACATTTTCCACTCTGATATCCCATGTCCTTCAATATTTTAAGTCCTGGGTTATCAAAGTTTTCATTTGTAAGTCTCATATCTCATGCTGTAAGTCTTGACCCCATAAATTGATAGTTATTTTTGCAACACAAGGCTGAAAAGTAAATGACTGTCCATCCAGACCAAGACAAGGTAAAGTCTCAGCACTTTGTTGAACACTTTGAGTTTATCCTACTCCCACTAGAGATGTAGAAGTTAATTGCAAGGGTCACGATGGGGGCCAATTGTCTTTAGATATTACTGACACATCAGCTCCCATATCCGTCAGCCCATAAAAATTTCTTTCCTTTAATTTGTACTACACAGGTAGGTCTATTAGAGACTATGGATTGGGATAGATAGATTTCTCTTGTAGTTGCACTCTCAAACCATTTATTTTCTTGTTTTTCCTTTCATGGGGAAGGGTGTAATTTGCAGGGAATAAGCAATAATTGAGGGATATACTCTCCCAGTTCAAAAATCCAACGATCTTGTAACATTAAAACTACTTAAATTTCTCCTTCATAATCATAGTCAATCACTCCTGGGACTACAGTGGTGCCTTGCAAGTTAAGATGACTTTTGCCTAAAATTAGTCCAGTGTACCCTGTTGGTAAATGTCCCCAAATACCAGTGCAACTTTGATTAACTTCCTGGTGTTCCTGGGATGAGGGAATCAATGTGCCTCTTGGAACCCATGCCTGAAACCCATGTTGAGGTCTGGACTGGGAATGCTCTCATTGTTTGTGGGACCTGGGTCCAGGTCCCTGTCTTATTTCCCAACAGGGGAGTGCATTTCTGATGAAATTTTGAGTGACACTGATTAGTCCAGTGATTTCCTTTGTTAGAGTGAGGACAAAGTCCTGGTATTTTTCCCCTGGTCGGGGGGTACTGCATTACAAGGTCCTTTCTGTCCTGCTATCTGGTAACATTCCTTTTTAAAATGCCCAGTTTTGCCACAATTATAACACTTTCCTGTATTAGGGTTTGACCCTTGGCTCCTTTTAGATTTGTCACCTCCTAAATTAGCCATTAGTATGAGGAATCTGACACTTCACTGTCTTTTGCAGTCATGCAAGAAAATGAGCATGGTGCTCATGTGACCCTTGCATAATATGTAAAAAGGGTTGTACTGGGACTCCCTCTTCAGGAATTATGGCCCAGACACATTTAGTGGCCTGTGCACACTGCTGGTATGCAGCATCTGGGAGTACCATTTGTTGTTCCAGGTCTGAATGAGGGCATTACCTAACAGCATATGCTCTGTAATGTCTCCGTGTCCAGCAACACAATTCTGTCTAGCCTGGTCTGCACATATTTTTTGAAAATTCAAATTCCATGTCGGACATCCACTAGCAGACCAGCAAGTTCAAGCCACATGTTTACATCAAAGGGTAAAAGATACATAGCACTGAACACAGATTCTAGCAATCCTAAAATGAGTGAATTTGTAGGCCATTATTAACCACACCCACTTTTAGTTCCTTCAACAACTTATACTCTAGTGGGGTCTGTTCATGAATAAACTACTGTGGATTATTTGAATCAGGCCCTACAGAAATAGGAAAAGTGCAAAGTCCTAAGGGCTCTCCAACTATGGCAGCAGAGTATAAAATTATTTGTGTTGGGGTCTCTATTTCTGCTACCAGAGGAGGCAGTAAAGATGTTTCTGCAAGTGGAGGGGGTGGGTTAGTCAATTTTTATCCTCCCTCTCCTGCTTTTTATTTTCAATTGGAGCTGTGGGCGGGACAACAGATTCTTTCACATTTTTAGACTCAGAACATGACTCCCTCTGTCCAGCAGAATAAGAAAGAGATAATGGCAGAAGTACAGTATGAACTAAACTCCAAGTGGAGAAAACAGAAGAATCAATTTAATACTTTGTGATGAGCCTATTTTAATTTTTCTTCTGCTCTGTCCTAATTTTCCATATCAAGAGTGCCTGCCTGTGGAAACCATGGGTTATATATAATAACTTCCTGCAGCATCATAGTTAGCATCTGAGAACTAATCTTAGCACCAGTTTGTTTCAACAAAACTTTAAGCAATTGCACATGTTTTCCTCCTATAGACAAATTCTGCCCCATGTTACCCTGACTCAGAAAACTTCCCATTCTCAGTACTTCTTTAAAGCACTGCTCCCATTACCATTGTGGGCAATGTGCCTCTTTAAAGCACCAACCTTACAGGCACTGCCGGCAGACTTGTCCTGGGGTCCCGTTCATCTTGCTAATTTCAGTTCCTCTGCTCCAGCAGACCTTCTCTGTTCACATCCTCAAAGATCCTCTGTTCGGACAGTACATTTTTAAGCACCCCATGACCTGTACCAGATGGAACAAAGGTGGAAAAACACAGGAATAAAAGACAAAGAGACAAAAGAGTGTATTTGGGAGAAGAGGTTAGGGGGCACCTTGCCTCTAGTGGACAAGGGCTGGCTTTCCATAGCCCTTCGTATTTATTGGTAAAAGACACAGTGAAAAGAGAATGGAAAAAGAGATCAGCTGATAGGTCTATAGTAGGCTTGCAAGACTGCATTCCTTAACAATAGTCTCTGGGTGTTCCAGTAGATAACCTTAAGGAACACGTTGCCAGGGAATGATGGCCCTCAGTAAACTTTCTGGGGCAGGCAGAGAAGCGAGTTTGCCCACATTCTGTATTCATGATAAACAGTTTACAGTTTGATCATATAGACTCCAGTGGAAGGCTGAGATGGTCATGATCCCTTTGGCCTTTTTGGCTCCCAACAGTTTTTATTGCAGGATATTTGGTTTTTCACTATAGGCCTAAGTGAGCTCCAAAATGTCCCTTTGAAGATTCTACAAAAACAACGTTTACAAACTGCTGAATGTAAAGAAAGTTTTAACTCTGTGAGCTGAATCCACATATTACAAAATGGTTTCACAGATAACTTCTTTCTACTTTTTATCATGGGATATTCTGTTTTTCACTATGGGCCTCAATGAGTTTTGAAATTGCCCTTTTCAGATTATACAAAAACAGTGTTTCCAAAATACTGAATGTAAAGATAGGTTTTACTCAATGAGCTGAATCCAAAAATCACAAAGCAGGTTCACAGATAGCTTTTGTCTAGTTTTAATCTCAGGATATTTGGTTTTTTACTATAATCCTCAGTGAACTCTGAAACGTCCCTTCACAGATTACAGAAAAACAAGTGTTTTCAACCAACTGAATGTAAAGGAAGGTTTCACTCCATGAGCTGAATCCATGGGTCAGAAAGCAATGTCACAGATAGCTTGTTTCTAGCTTTTATCACAGGATATTCAATTTTTCACTATAGGCCTCTGTGAGCTCCAAAATATCTCTTTGCAGATTCTACCAAAACAGTTTTTTTTACTGTTTGGAATAGTTTCAGAAGGAATGATACCAGCTCCTCTTTTTACCTCTGGTAGAATTTGACTGTTAATCCATCAGGTCCTGGACTTTTTGTGGGTTGGTAGGCTACTAATTACTGCCTCAAATTCAGAACTTGTTATTGGTCTATTCAGGGATTTGGCTTCTTCCTGGTTTAGACTTGGAAGACTGTATGCATCCAGGAATTTATGCATTTCTTCTAGATCTTCTAGTTTATTTGTGTAGAGGGTTTATAGTATTCTCTGATAATAGTGTGTTTCTGTGGGATCAGTGGTGATATCCTTTATATCATTTTTATTGTGTCTATTTGATTCTTCTCTCTTTTCTTCCTTATTAGTCTGGATAGCGGTTTATTTATTTTGTTGATCTTCAGAAAAAAGAAGCACTTGGATTCAAAAAATACTTTTTTGGAAGGGTTTTTTCTGTCTCTCTTTCCTTCTGTTCTGCTCTGATCTTAGTTATTTCTTGTTGTCTGCTAGATTTTCAATTTGTTTGCTGTTGCTTCTCTAGTTCTTTTAATTTTGATGTTAGGATGTCAATTTTAGATCTTTCCCGCTTTCTCTTGTGGGCTATAAATTTCCCTCTACACACTGCTTTGAATGTGCCCCTTAGATTATGGTACATTTTGTCTTTGTTCTCATTGGTTTCAAAGAACATCTTTATTTTTGCCTTCATTTCATCATTTACCCAGTAGTCATTTAGGGTCAGGTTGTTCAGTTTCCATGTAGTCATGTGGTTTTGAGTGAATTTCTTAATCCTGACTTCTAACTTGATTGTACTGTGGTCTGAAGACTGCTATGATTTCCATTCTTTTGCATTTACTGAGGAGTGTTTTACTTCCAATTCTGTGGTCAGTTTTAGAATAAGTGCAATGAGGTGCTGAGAGGAAGGTATACTCTGTTGATTTGGGGTCTAGAGTTCTGTAGACGTCTATTAGGTTCACTTGGTCCAAAGCTGAGTTCAAGTCTTGAATATCATGGTTAATTTTCTGTCTCATTGATCTGTCGAATATTGACAGTGGGGTCTTAACATATCCCACTACTATTGTGTGAGAGTCTAAGTCTCTTTGTAGGTCTCTAAGAACTTGCTTTATGAATCTGAGTGCTCTTGTATTGGGTGCATATATATTTAGGATAGTTAGCTCTTCACATTGATCACTTTACCATTATGTAATGCCTTTGTCTCTTTTTATCTTTGTTGGTTAAAGTTTGCTTTATCAGAGACTGGGATTGCAACTGCTGCTTTTTTTTTTTTTTTTTTTTTTTCCCTTTTCTTTGTAAATATTCCTCCATTTTGAGCCTATGTGTGTCTTTGCACATGAAATGGGTCTCCTGTATACAGCACACTATTGTTCTTGACTCTATCCAATTTGCCAGTCTTTGTCTTTTAATTGGGGCATTTAGCCTATTTACATTTAAGGTTAATAATGTTATGTGTGAATTTGATCCTGTCATTAAGATGCTAGCTAGTTGTTTTGCCCGTTAGTTGATACAGTTTCTTCATAGTGTTGATGTTCTTTACAATTTGATATGTTTTTGCAGTGGCTGGTACTGGTTGTTTCTTTTTATGTTTAGTGCTTCCTTCAGGAGCTCTTGTAAGGCAGGCCTGGTGGTGACAAAATCTCTCAGCATTTTCTTGTCTGTAAAGGATTTTATTTCTCCTTGACTTATGAAGCTTAGTTTGGCTGGATATGAAATTCTCGGCTGAAAATTCTTTTATTAGAAATGTTGAATATTAGCCTCCACACTCTTCTGCCTTTTAGGATTTCTGCAGGGAGATCCACTGTTAGTCTGTTGGGTTTCCCTTTGTGAGAAACCCGACCTTTCTCTCTGGCTGCTCTTAACATTTTTTCCTTTCATTTTTCCTTAGTGAATCCGACAATTATGTGTCTTGGGCTTGCTCTTCTCGAGGAGTATCTTTATTGTGTTCTCTGTATTTCCTGGATTTGAATGTTCGCCTGCCTTGCTAGGTTGGAGACATTCTCCTGGATAATATCCTGAAGAGTGCTTTCCAATTTGGTTCCATTCTCCTTGTCACTTTCAGGTATACCAATCAAACATAGGTTTGGTCTTTTCACATAGTCCCATATTTCTTGGAGGATTTGTT
>NW_022334939.1:0-24591 GCF_002776525.5 Piliocolobus tephrosceles
TCACAGTGGAGAAATTAAGGTGCCGTGATTTGCACACAGCAAATTAAGATTTGTTTTGGACACCTGTTTCTTGTTCTACAAATTTACAACTCATGTTTGTTAACTCACCCCTCACAGAAGATGCACAGCTGGTGGCAGAGGACAGTGGAGGAGGGGTGGGGCTGGTCTCAGGGGCACCATACACTCGGCCTGTAGTTTCCAGTGTCATCTCTAAGGCAAGACCCCAGGACTTCAGATATCCTAACCTGCTTCTTCTCCCAGTGCCTTGGGCTCCAGCCTCCGAAACACCCAGGCCCGTCGCCCCCAGCCCCTTCAGTCCACCCCTGCCTGTTGAACTGCCCCACTCTGAGTGTGTATCCTCTCATTTTAATTTGTTAGTCTTTGTTTCTCTTCCTCATTCACCAATACGAGAACATGTTTTAGTCAAGAGTAAGCATTTCAAAACTTTCCTTTGCAACATTTAACTTTGTAAATGGAATTTTACCTGCAAAGCAGACATAAGTGATGAGTGTACGGTGGAATTTGAAACCTTCATTTTTTTTTTTTTTGTATATGGGAAACTTTATCCTGTTTGTGGAACCCTTGACAACTGAGTTACCCAGAGCACAATTTGAAAACCAATGATCTGAGTGAATTCATCTCTCACTCAGAATAGGATATATTAAAATATAATTACAGAAAGATATAAGGGAGGCCATCTGGGTAAGAAAAGGAACACGTGCCAGGTAGGGGTTCCAGTTCTTGCACTACGACTGATTGCTAAGTTATCTTGGGCAAGAAACAACCTTCTAACAACTCTCAAATTCTTGAAAGGCAAAATAGTAATAACACTATTTACCTAGTAAAATTGCTGTGAGAACCAAATGAGCTCACATATGTAAAATACATAGTATTGTATCTGTCAGTGCTCAATCCATGTTAATTAGTTCCCTTCCTCTTTTCACTGTGTGACCTGTTTGAATAGGAGCAAAATTCTAAATAAATGCATATGAAAAAGGAACTGGATCAGCTTATGAGCTACTGGAAAACCTCAGGAAGACTTTCCATGGGCACCAGGCCTTAATGCTTGAAAAGTGTTGGCTGTTTGCTGACTGGATCTTCCCACCTGTCTTCGTGCTAGTGATTTTATTTGAGGACTTAGATTAACAGAAGAGTAAGTACCCAGAGACTCAAATGCACAATGAGCTTCTGCAAGTGCCAGCTGGTGTGACAGAAGGACTTGGGAGTGTGGCCCTAATGCCTGGGGTAGTGGGTGGGGTGAGGTAAGAAACTCAGCTGTAAAAAGCCCATTTTAAAGCCTGTCAGAGACAAAAGAATGTTGCCTCCAGGAGTCTGGTTTTTCCACCTGCTGTGTCATCTCCTGCTCCCTAGGTGGTGTCTCAGCCAAGCTTTTCTCCACCCTCCCCTCCCTCACTTTAAGCCACAGCCTGGCTCCTTGTGCTTTTCCTCTTGTGCTCTGTTTGAGGATGGAGATGTGTGTGGAGTTGGAAGAGCATGCGGGGAATTGTGGAAATGGCCCTGCCCACTCTACCCACTCCCTATGGCTCCAGCTCTCCCTCCAGCAGGTTTTGATTGAACATTCACTCTACGCAGGGAGCTCTGGTAACCCATCCTCAGTCCGTGTCACATGGCTCCACTGCCTCATCTCATCCCCCCACCAACCTCAACCCAGTCTTTGCCCCTCCACCTGTTCACTGCCCAGCATCATCACACTCCCTCCTATGCTTTCTGCTACCCTGCACCTTGAGGTTTCCATGGTGTTTCCCAACACCACCCCTCATCCTACAAACAACTCTACCTGTGGACACTGTTGCTATGGACCTCCTCCTGGACACTGTTCAGTGTCACTAGTGCTGCTCCAGCCTCCTTTCTCCCCAGTCTCACCCCTCTCCAGTTTCCAGAGCTGAGTTGTCTTGCTGGTTAGTTCTCAGCACCACTCTGTGACTACAAGTGCAGGTTCTCCACCCTTTCCTGGACAATGAACCTGAGGTAACAGGCGAGGGGCTTTGGGGTTTGAGGGGCTGTCCTCAGGAGATTTGAATGCTGTTATCCTGGAAAATGGGGAGGTGACATGAGGACAGTACTTTCTAGGTAGGTCCTAGGTGGATGTGGAACGGTCTCAGAGGAAGGGTCTATGCAGAAAGGCAGAAGTCAGTGGAAAAGTAAGGCACCTACTTTGCAGTCCTTCCTCTCAGGGTGTTGATGTAAATTTGGGCCAGAAAGGTAAGAACATTCTGAGAGGAAAACAATGGGTCATAGAAGCCATAATATTACACCAGCCACAAGGAGACAGCAGGAGACAGAGGTATTTCCCTTGGTTACTGCTTCCTTGGCTGTCTGATAACCTACATTCAATCTCTTTCACGTACTCACACATCCTTACCTCATTCTTCTGACAAGTTTCAACCCACCCTGATATTCTAACCAAGCTCTGGGGAGGCTGGGAGAAATACCTTCAAAAAGAGTGCCTTCAGGGGCTCAAACCGTCCTCCTCCCTCCCATCTTGCCTTCATTGTCCAAGGGGCACGGGCTCCTGCTCCACCCTGGAGAATGAGAGACATTCTCCATGAATACTGAATCCTCAGTGATCTTTGGAGCCTGGACACACCAGCTAAGGGCTCTCTGCCTGAGTCCCCTCAAGGTTGGATGCAGATGTGAGCACACCCAGGAGCCTGCACTTGCCAACCTCTCTCTCTGTAAACCTTGTCTGTCCAAGGTTATCCTGAACCTCTTGGCCCCATTTCCCCACAGACAAGCATCCTGACCCCTGGGCACGTGTCCTTATTTACTGTGTTCATGTTCCTGGAGAGACAATAGACCTGCTGGATAGCAACCTATCCTAGAGGAGGTGAGTTTGATTCTCCAGCTGTGATAGAAGGACACTAGGCTGTGGCAGGAGCCCCACATGCTGTCTCAGAGTCTGGTTCCATGAAGAGAAAGTCCCCTAGGAATTGTTCCCTGAACCAGACCCTCCAGGAATGGCAGCTCTGCTCTTACCTGGAGTGGCCCTGCCCTGGACCACAGATATGAGCAACACCATCAGTAATGCTGTCAGAGCCACTGTCCAGGGACGCCCTGAAACCTGCAGGATCATCATGGAGCTGGAAAAGGATGGCAGAATGAAGAGAGCTGCAGTCAGGAAAACAAAGACTCATTAAAAGAAGCTCCTGTCTGAAATATTAGAGACCATGAACCCAGGTAGTCTTCTGTGACCCTGGGATTGGGCAGACTCTGAGAAAAGAACCAATGGGCACTGAGCTTTGTATGAGTCATTGCTCACTGGAAGGAAAGTTGATATGAAAGATCTGACAATATGGAGCTGGTGATGCTGTTAAGATGACAGATGGAGAACAGTGACACTCATTTTAACCAGTCAGAGTCATGAGTTTTGGGGAGATGATGTGTTTTCTTTGCTCTGAAGGTGATCTCATATTCTGCTGACCCATCTATGGGCATTACCATTTCCTGAATTCTGCCACACCGCACACACCCACAGGACATGGCCTGGTGTGGAAGAAATGCTATCTCAGTGTGTAAAAGGTCATTCAGTGGCATGATTTAGAGAGATTAGAGTACCCATCCCAGAACTGAAAATGAGGCCTGGAGTCTGTCTTGCCTTTGTTCAAGGCCATGCTTCAGATTAGTGCCCATTCATATTTTCCTTCTCCCACATGTCTGTGGGTCCTGAGATGTGTGGAGGATACTGGCTCCTTCCATAGGACCGTCATCGGGGTCAGCAGGGCTCAAACTAGGGACCTTACACCTGGGAGCATGGGCACACCACCTACACGACCATGTAAGTATGCAGCTTTAAGGACACTGCCTCTCTTGGACTTCAATACTTTGTCTTCAATATGGGGATGATACAATCTCCCTTTACAGCAGGACTGTTAAGGTCAAATTAGATCAACAGATCTGTAATTGCTTTGGAAAAATGAGGCTATAAATTATACAGTGAATGAGGAAGAAATGAAAAAAATGTCATAAAAGACCTTTTCCAAAACATCTGATTTTGCTGTGTTTATACTGAATAGTTTAGTACACTTTCAAAGAATATTACTCCTTAAAGACCTGTAAGTGTGATCCTGTAAGACCTCCTAATTTAATAAAGAAAATGTAAAAGTGGCTTCATTTGTTTATATAAATATTAAAATGTAAATAGAAGACTAGCATGTAAAATTCAAGAGAAGAAAATAATTATGCAGTAGAAGCGGTCAGTATAGGATTGTGGGGAAAAAGCTCAGGTTCCCTGCCATAGTCACCAAGACAGCATGGTACTGGCATAAAAATAGGCACATAGACAAAGGTAACAGAGTAGAGAACCCAGGAATAAGCTCAAATACTTACAGCCAACTGATCTTTGACAAAGCAAACAAAAACAAAGTGGGGAAAGGACACCCTTTTCAACAAATGGTGCTGGGATAATTGGCTATCCACACGTAAGGGAATGAAACTGGATCCTCATCTCTCACCTTACACAAAAATCAACTCAAGATGGATTAAAGACTTAAACCTGAGACTTGAGACTATACAAATTCTAGAAGATAACATGAGAAAAACCCTTCTAGACATTGGCTTAGGCAGGGATTTCATGACCAAGAACCCAAAAGCAAATGCAATAAAAACAAAGATAAATAGTTGAGACTTAACTAAACTAAAGAACTTTTGCACGGCAAAAGGAATCATCAGCAGAATAAACAGACAATCCACAGAGTAGTCACAATCTATATATCTCATAAAAGACTAATATCTGGAATCTACAAAGAACACAAGCAAATCGGTAAGAAAAAACAAACAACCCCATCAGAAAGTGGGCTAAGGACATGAACAGGCAATTCTCAAAAGAAGATGTACAAATGGCCAAGAAACATAAAAAATGTTCAACATCACTAGTGATCAGGGAAATGCAAATCAAAACCACAATGTGATATCACCTTACTCCTGCAAGAATGGCCATAATCAAAAAAAAAAAAAAAAAAAAAAAACAGTAGATGTTGGTGTGGATGTGGTGATCGGGGAACACTTCTACACTGCTGGTGGGAATGTAAACTAGTACAATCACTATGGAAAACAGTGAGGAGATTCCTTAAAGAACTAAAAGTGGAACTACAATTTGATCCAGCAATTCCACTACTGGGTATCTACCCAGAGGAAAAGAAGTCATTATATGAAAAAGATACTTGCACGTGCATGTTTATAGCAGTACAATTTGCAATCACAAAATCATGGAACCAACCCAAATGCCCATCAATCAACGAGTGAATAAAGAAACTGTGAGATATATCTATATCTATATATCTAGATATATAGATAGATATAGCTAGATATAGATATAGATATATATTATTGAATACTACTCAGCCATAAAAAGGAATGAGTTAATGGCATTTGCAGCGACCTGGATGAGATTGGAGACTATTATTCTAAGTGAACTAATTCAGGAATGGAAAACTAAACATATGTTCTCACAGATATGTGGGAGCTAAGCTAAGAGGATGAAAAGGCATAAGAATGATACAATGGACTTTGGGGACCTGGGAGGAAAGGTGGCAGGGGGTGAGGGATAAAAGACTACAAATAGGGTACAGTGTATACTGCTAAGGTGATAGGTGCACCAAAATCTCACAAGTCATCACTAAAGAACTTACACATGTAACCAAATATCACCTGTACCACTATAACCTATGGGGGAAAAAACAACCTTGCCTTCAGTCTGCATCCTACCCTAGAGACACTCTCTCTGTGTCCTTCCACTTGGAGCTAAGCTTCTGACTTTTGTCTCCAGTACATCCCTGAGGACCCTCTCATCATGGCCGTCAGGAACCTCTGCAGAAGGTCAAATCCAGTGGGTTCTTCTCAGTGCCTCTGACTTGAGTTACTGGTAATATTTGCACTATAATCCATTTCTTTCTAATGAGCTACTCTCTCCTTATTTTTCTCCTGTTTACTGAATCCTCCTTATCATCCTTTGAAATCATCTCTTAATTATCATGTCCTCTCATCATATCCTGAGATTCCCTGCCTTTCTGATTTTTGGCACTCTTCCTGGAAAAGCTCATCTAACCTGCAACTATGCCTGATGACTCTCAGTTCTCTGGCTTAAACTCCTCTCCTGAGACCACCCATCATACATGAATGTTTATGTATTATTATTCCTTAGATAACTTTCAGATATGCTAAGTGCAATAGCCCCACACTGAACTCAGTGTCTTCTCTCAGCCAGGCTGTCTTCTCTCATTACCCTTTCTAATGAATGGAATTGAGATGTTTTCATTGGGTTGGGGAGACGTTGGTCAAAGGATACATCCATTTTATTTCATTTACAATACATTTCAAAGGACACATTTCATTTAGATTGGAGGAATAATTTTAAGAGTTTTATTGTATAACATGGACTATAGTTGCTAACAATGTATTGTTGAAAATTGCCAAAAGGGTGGATTTTAAGTGTTCTCACCACAAAAAATAAGTATGTGAGGTGAGCCATAAATTCTTTAGCTTGATGTAGCCGGTCCATGATGTACATACATTTCAAAACAACATACATGATAAATATAAACAATTTTTGTCATTCAAAATAATTTAGAAAAGTCACGCGCGCACACACACACACACACATACAAAAGAGAGATGATTGCATTGGCTAGTCTAGGAATAAGAGTTATCTGGGAGTTTTCTACGTCAGATACCACTGACATCACTCACCAATAATCCCTTTAATGTCAATCAAATTAAGTCCTCTTCTTCCATCATTTTGCTACTGTGCCCATTTCCTCTCTCTTTATTCAGGCACTGTTGGTTTTGCCTCTTGAACCAACTTCTTCCACTCATGCTGCCCACTGTTGCCATAGTGATCTTCCTAAATTGCAAATGTGCCATCACTCTCCCGCTTAAAATCCTTCCATAATTCCTTATGACTTCCAGGACTCCCGAGTAACGACTCCCGAGCTTTGCATGTAACATCTGTCATGATCCAGACCCTGCCTGTCTATTTTTCCTCTTTTCTTGCTGCTGTTCCACATCCAAAGCTGGCTCCATTCATACTGAAGCATCCGAAGTTCTTCAAATATGTCATGTGCCACACTGGGCCCACACTTTTGAACCTGCTTCCTGCTGTGTGAGAAGTGGCTTCTGCCCTGTTTTCGGACTGTCTACACTGAAGCCATCTGTTCCCCAGGAAGCCTTCCCTGATGCCTTGACAGCAGCATCTTGTGCATGCCCCGTATCTGCACTTATCCATCTGGGCCTGCTATTGACTTGTCACTTGTGGTCTCTTCTGTGAATTGTAAGCCTCTAGAGGACAAGATGTATGTCTTACTTTTATTTGAATATTTAATATCTAACGGTGTTTGACATATAGTAGGTTTTTAATACTATTTTTCTTTACTATGACATTATAGTATATGTTAATATCCAGTAGGACATAGGATATATTCTCTCTCTTTTCAATTTTTCATTGTTTACACACATTTATAATTCTATCTATAAGGATTTACAGTGACTTACATAAAATGAATGAAATGAATGGAGAATGTTAGATATTAAGAGACAGTGTGGAAAGCCGGGCTGGGACTAGGGATGCACTTACCTTAGGTACAAAATTTAGGAAGATATCAAAAGAACTCAGTAATAAAAATCAATCATATTTTAATGAAATATCTTAAGAAATCTAAATTAATGGAATATATAATGAACAAAATGTCAAAAGAGAACGATTCAAAGAAAATGGAGAAGCAGAGAGACAGAAGAATTAGTAGAATATACTGGCACATAAGCCAAGGAAGTAAAGATTTCCAGGAAGGAGGAAGTACAGTGGAGTCAGAAGTACAACAAAAGTCATTTCAGAAATCTTACCTTGGTTTTGAAATCCTTACAGAGAGCAGTTTTACATAACGTGAGCAATTATTTCTCCTTCATCACCATCATTCCAGAATTGAGCTTCTTCTCTGGCTTCAGAGATGTGGTCCTTCCCCTTGTCAGGATACACTGGAGACGCAACGCATATGGATGCCCTCAAAGTCAGCAGAGGCTTGGGGGTGAAATTCATTGACTTTAGGGAACTCCTTGACTTCTAAGTGCTGTTCACCTGGACGACCAGAGCGGGCACAGAGATGACCACGTAGCTTCTGCCTGGGACCTAAACAGGGCAGAGAAATAGGAGGATCAGGTATAAAGGGAGTGGGAAAGATGGGTCTAGGCTTACAGTACCGAACCCAGGGATGACAGTAACTGTGTGTGTCTCAAGGCCGGTGACGAAATATGTGAAAGAAAAAAGACTTAGGAGAGATTTGAATTCCAGCTGTCCTACAAACTCCATCTCAGCTTTCTTTCTCAATTCATGTGCTCTCTACCCCAAAGCCTGATGGAATTGCTGACCCTTCAAGTTCTCTTCTCATCTGCACACCTTCCCTCCTGCTGCACACTGTTCAGTGTCATCACACACTTCTCCAGCCTCCCCTCTTCACAGTTTCACCCCTTCCTAGTTCCCACAGCTGAGCTGTCCTGCTGAGGAGTTCTTAGCAGCCCACTGTGGCCACAAGTGCAAGTTCCGCTCCCTTCTGAAACAAAGTCTCCCATTTATTCCCTCCTGAGGGCATGTCCCTTCCCCTGACCCTCATGGACTCTCCTAGGTGCACCCCCTGTGGATTTGTTCCTGGGTCTGAGGTTCCCTCCTTCCCTGATGGTGTCTGGAGGGCAAGGGGTATCTGTCCCCCTACTGAGTGTCATAAGCTGCCCAACTCAACACATCCACCCTCTACCTCTTTTTAGGTGTAGTGACAAGGCAAGGGAGGTAATGGGGTGGGGTCTGGAATCAGACACCAGTAGGAAAGGGGCTGTGGCTCTCTTTGCCTCTCACTCTGTGTGTATTTCTCTTGGACGTCAGAGGATTTCCCAAAGATTTTTCTCCTGACTGTTTTCTGGACCTGTCCTGGTCTCCAAGCTCCCCCTCCTGACTCTCTACAGTGCCCAGGGAGTCCAACAGTTGAGCCTGGAGCTGGGCCAACCTGTCCGCTTCCTGTATGAGGATCAGACTGGGGCCTCACCCTGGTAGTTGGCAAGTAAATCTATTTGCTCCTCTGGTCTGCCTGGCCCACACTTTTGGGAGAAAGTGCCCTAGAGCCTGTATACTCTAAACTGTGAAATCCTGTTCCTTCTTTTGGCCACACCACACCTACGCACTGCCCAAAGTTCAGTCAATTCTAGCCCAGAGTTTGGGCTCAGAGTGCATCTTTCTCTGCATGTTGTGTTAGCCTGTACCTTGGGCAAGTTACTTAAATTTTTTGAGCCTCAGTTTCTACATCTTAGGATGGACAGTAAATAGAATCAGCACAATCAAGTGAGAAAGTGATGGTCCAGTGTCTAGTGAACGGTAAGCACTCAATAAATGGCAGCTATTGTGATTACTGTTCTCATCATCATTGGTTTCAACTTTCATCAACTGCTCTCCAACCCTGTTGACGTCCCCGATTCAGTCAGTCACTTGAACCTCTCACTCCATGACCAGGTGGCACCATGTGGCTATGGCCATGTAGGGCCACTCTGTCACCCTCATTGTTGACTGCAAGATGTGAGTCACCCAGCCTCTCCCCTGAAGCACTGGTTCAGTGTTGGACACCTGTGGGGTGATAATCCTTGGTGCCTGTATCCTGGATGAAGAAGTCTTTGAGGTAACCACAGAAACCAGAGAAAGGAGTGACTTCTGGTCCCCTATCTTGTGCCCACTCCCTTTCTGGCCCCAGTATGCAATGTTCCTATTTCTTAAGCCTTCATTTTTTTTTCTCATGAATTTTTATTTGCATTATCCTATCTTCAGGACTACTGATCTCTGCAGAATAACTAGATGTCCACTTATGTGGCAGGACTGTCCACAGTCGCTTATTCTGTCCTCCAGTCTTCATCCCCCCATCTATCCATCCCTTGAACCCATCTCTCTCCTCATCCACCCCATCCATTCACTCATTCACCAGCTCACATATGCACACATCCACCACCCACTCCCCCAACCATTTACCCACCTATGCATCACATGCTTACCCATCTACTCATGCATGAAAGCTATATCCACTCACCTGCCCATCCTCCCCATGCTTAACTACTCTCCCCTTCTTTACACCCATCTATTTGACTACGCTTTTGTTCATCTGTCCTCTTCAACTTATCCATCCATCTATTCACTCACCCACCCACTCACACGCCCCATCTACCCATACATACAAGGATGCATGCATCCGTTCAGCCACCCATCTATCCATTATCCTTCCTGGAACTCAACTACTCTCTCCTTCAATACACTCACGCACCCATCTCCTCACCCACTCACTTCCCATCCAACCATTCATTCACCCACCTATTCAATTCCACTCATCTATCTATTCACTCATCTGATTCCATCTACTCTGTACCTCCTGCTTATCTACCCACCAAGCCTCGCATGCATAATTCCCTTTGCAGGAGCCCCATTCTACCTGTTTTGTGCCTTTCTTTTCACTCTGGATCACGGTAGCCACATTGTTGAAAGTTCACTTCCTGGATCCTCTTTTCTTGGCTGCTTCCTGTCTGTACAGCCACTTTCTGTTTGTCCAGATTGTTTTGTGGCCATCTAGGCTATGTTTAATTTTCCTTAGCCCTGGCATCACTCTTGCATCCAAGTATTTGTCATTTTGTTCTGTGTCCTTTAGTTGCTCTCATATCTTCCAGTATTCCTTGTCTGTGGGACTGCTTCCTGTCTACTCTGCTCCATCTTCTGCCCTCCTTGCAGTTATGGATGCCTTCTCTACCCTGCTGCTGCATCCCACACCTCCCACTTTTGGCACCCTTAACCTTCTGATGCCTTTCCTTTATGCTGCTGTCTGGGTTTTGGGGTTGATGTTGGATATGAGAGAATTTTGAAACTAATCATTGCTATCAGGATGAAGGTGGAGAGGGGCATTCTGAAGATCTTTGTTTCAGTGAGTTGGAGTGGTGGTGAATGTTTCACCTTCTACCTACTCTTATCTTGGCTATGGCCTGGATTGGGGAACAGGCATCTGAGTGGAGGTGTGCAAGGGAGGAAACTGGTTGGCTTGGAGTGTACATGAGGGCCAGAGGAAGGGCAAAGCATCCTTGCTGGGAGAGGAGCTGTGTGATGTATTGTAGGGGGCTGCTCTGGGGCTTGGATAACTGAGCCCGATAACTATGTCTTTTGCAAAAGCCAGTTATGAGGCCTCAGTTTGGAATATCTCTGGGGAATGCTCTCCAAATTTACTTGGAGTATGGATACTTAACTTGTGTGGGGTTTTTACATTTTTTAACTCCTTCAAATTCTAAATAAAACTTTGTGCATAAGGGCATATACTTTTTCTTTTCTGGAGAAAGACCGAAAGACTCAAAGTCCTCTTTCTGAAAGCGGCTTTCCAGAATTTGGAGAGGTTGTGTTTGCTGAGGTGGGACTGGGAACTGGGGTGCTGGGAACCCTGAAATCTCCTTGGCAGGCCTGAGAGTTTTGTGAACAGAGGTATTTAAGGGAGGCCTGTGGGGCTTGGGGGTAGGGCTGGTTTGGTCTCCAGAGGACCTAAGAATCAAGATTAGAGTTGAGATGGGGGCAGGCCTGGTGTCCTGGCTGCTCACGGGCCCCACTGGGGTTACATGTGTGTCTCCCTCAGGCTGCCCATGGACCCTGGGAGCTAAAGGGAGAGAAGAGAGAGCCTGCAGTGCTGGAATCTGTAAGTTATGCTGGTCACAGGGCTGAGGTGGTGGAAAGAGGAGAAGCGAGTGGGGTTTGGTGTGCTGGCCCTGTCGCCTCTGAGTTTTAACCTTTGACTCCATAGGGTATGCTCCTGGAGGGGCCCCCTGGTTTTGAAGTCCCCATGGTGAGTCTAGCAGTGACCTGGTAGCCATTATTTTCTCAGAGATCCCTCCTATGTGTTCATCTGTGCCTTCTTCACATATGCTCAGGCCTCCTCCTCAGAACTCTGGAGCGTCCTTCCCATAAAAGTTTTTTTTTAAAAAATTATTTCAATAGTTTTTAGGGAACAGGTGGTGTTTGATTATATGGATAAGTTCTTTAGTGATGATTTCTGAGGTTTTGGTGCACCCATAACCTGAGGAATGTACACTGTATCCAGTATGTAGTCTTTTATCCTTTACTCAGCTCCTACTCATACCCCTAAGTCCTCAAAGTCCATTATATCATTCTTATGCCTCTGTGTCTTCATAGCTTAGCTCCCACTTATAAGTGAGAACATGCAATATTTGGTTTTCCATTCTTGAGTTACTTCTCTTAAAATAATGGTCTCTAACTCTCCCTAGGTTGCTTCAAATGCTATTATTTCATTCCTTCTCTGGGGCTGAGTAGTATTCTAAGGTATATAGATCATATATATCTCATATATGTAATATATATATATATCACATTTTCTTCATTCACCTATTGATTGATGGACATTTGGGGTGGTTCCATATTTTTGCAATTGTGAATTGTGTGCTGTAAACATGTGTGTGCAAGTGTCTTTTTCATACAATGACTTCTTTTCCTCCAGTAGTGGGATTGCTGGATTGAATGGTAGATCTATTTTAGTTCTTTAAGGCATCTCTGTACTGTTTTCCATAGTGGTTGTACTAGTTTAATTTCCCACCAGTAGTGTAGAAGTGTTCCCTTTTCATCACACCTACTCCAACGTCTATTATTTTTTTGATTTTTAACTTATGACCATTATTGCAAGAGTAAAGTGGTTTTGAAATCACATAATGGTTTTGATTTGCATTTCCCTGATAATTAGTGATGTTGAGCATTTTTTCATATGTTTGTCTACCACTTGCATATCTTCTTTTGAGAATTGTCTGTTCCTCTCCTTAGCCCCTTTTTGATGGGATTATTTGTTTATTTCTTGCTGATTTGTTTGAGTTCGTTGTAGATTCTGGATATTAGCCCTTTTTTGTATGTATAGCTTGCAAATATTTTCTCCCACTCTGTGGACTGTTTACTCTGATGATTATTTCTTTTCCTTTGAATAAACTTTTTAGTTTAATTAGGTCCCATCTGCTTATCTTGTTTCTTTTGCATTTGCTTTTGGGTTCTTGGTCATGAACTATTTGCCTATGCCAATGTCTACAAAAGTTTTTCCGATGTTATCTTCCAGAATTGTTATGATTTTGGGTCTTAGATTTAAGTCTTTGATCTCTCTTGGTTGATTTTTGTATAAGGTGAGAGATGAGGATCCAGTTTAATTCTTCCACATGTGGCTTGCCAATTTCCCCAGTACCATCTGTTGAATATGATGCCCTTTCCCCACTTTATGTTTTTGTTTGATCAGTTGGCTGTAAATATTTGGCTTTATTTCTGGGACTTCTATTCTGTTCAATTTGTCTATGTGCCTGTTTTTATATCATTCCCATGCTGTTTTGGTGACTATAGCCTTGCAGGTAATGTGATGCCTCCAGATTTATTCTTTTTGATTAATCTTGCTTTGGGTATGTGGACTCTTTTGTGGTTCCATATGAATTTTAGGATTTTTTTTTTAGTTCTGTAAAGAATGATGATGGCATTTTGATGGGAATTGCATTGAATTTGTAATTGCTTTTGGCAGTATGGTCATTTTCACAATATTGATTCTACCCATCCATGAGCATGGGACGTGGTTCTACTTGTTTGTGTCATCTATAATTTCTTTCGGCCATGTTTCTAGTTTTCCTTGTAGAGGTCTTTTACCTCCTTGGTTAGGTATACTCCTAAGTATTTTATTTTATTTTTTTGTAGCTACTGTAAAAGGGATTGAGTTCTTGATTTAATTCTCAGCTTGGTCACTGTTGGTGTGTAGCAGTGCTACTGATTTGTGTACATTGATTTTTTATCCTGAAACTTTACTGTTTTCCATAGTGGTTGTACTAGTTTAATTCCCACCAGTAGTGTAGAAGTGTTCCCTTTTCATCACACCTACTCTAACATCTATTATTTTTATCCTGAAACTTTACTTTGCAACGTCTACGATTTTTTATCCTGAAACTTTACTGAATTCATATATCAGATCTAGGAGCTCTTTGGATAAGTCTTTATGGTTTTCTAGGTATAAAATCATATTGTGAGCAGTGACAGTTTGATTTCCTATTTACTGATTTGTCTGACAGCTCTGGCTAGGATTTCCAGTACTTGTCTTGTTCCAGTTCTCAGGGGGAATGCTTCCAACTTTTCCCCATTCAGTATACAGTTGGCTGTGGGTTTGTCATAGATGGTTTTCATTACCTTAAGTTATGATCTTTGTATGTCAAGTTTGCTGACAGTTTTAATCATAAAGCGATGCTGGATTTTGTCAAATGCTTTTTTGGTGTCTATTGAGATTTTTGTTTTCAAATCTGTTTACATGATATATCACATTTATTGACTTGTGCATATTAAACTATCATTGCATCCCTGGCATGAAACCCAATTGATCACCATGTATGATCTTTTTGATATACTGTTGGATTCGTTAGCTTGTATTTTGTTGAGGATTTTTGCATCTATTTTCATCAGAGATATTGGTCTGTAGTTTTCTTGTTAGTTATATCCTTTCCTGGTTTTGGTATTAGGGCGATCCTGGGTTCATAGAATAATTTAAGGAAGATTCTCTCTTTCTCTATGTTTTGGAATAGTTTCAGTAGGATTGGTACCAATTCTCTTCTTTGAATGTCTGATTGAATTCAGCTGTGAATCCATGTGAACCTGTGATTATTTTATTGTTGGCAGATTTTTAAAACTTACCATTTCAATCCTTCTGCTTTTTGTTGGTCTGTTCAGAGTTTCTATTTCTTCCTGATTTATTCCAGGAGGGTTGTATATTTCTGGGAATCTATCTCCTCTAGGTTTTCTAGTTTGTGTGTGTGAAGGTGTTCATAGTAGCTTTGAATGATATTTTATATTTCTGTAATATTAGTGGTATTTTCTTCCATTTTGTTTCTAATTGAGGTTATTTGGATCCTCTCTCTTCTTGGTTAATCTCACTAATAGTCTATCAATTTTGTTTATCGTTTCAAATAATCAGCTTCATGTTTCATTTATCTTTGTATTTTTTTGTTTCAATTTCATTTATTTCTCCTCTCTTTGTTATTTCTTTTCTTCTGCTGGGTTTGGGTTTGGTTTGTTCTTGTTTTTCTAGTTCCTTGAGGTGTGACTTTACATTTTGTATTTGTGCTCTTTTAGACTTTTTGACGCAGGCATTTGCTGCTATGAACTTTCCTCTAAGGACTGCTTTTACCATGTCTGAGTGATTTTCACAAGTTGTGTCACTATTATCCTTCACTTCAAAGAATTTTGCATCTTGATTTCATTGTTGACCTGAAGATCATTCAGGAGCAGATTATTTAATTTCCATATATTTGTATAATTTTGAGGGTCTCTTTTGGAGTTAATTTCCAATTTTATTCTACTGTGGTCTGAGAGGGTACTTGATATAATTTTGATTATCTTAAATTTATTGAGACTTGTTTTGACGCCTACTATGTGGTCTATCTTGGAGAATGTTTCATGTGCTGATGAGAAGAATGTATATTCTGCAGTTGTTGAGTAGAATGTTCTGTAAATATCTGTTATTTCTTCTAGTGTAATTTAAGTCCATTGTTTCATTGTTGACTCTGTCTTGATGACTTTCTAGTGCTGTCAGTGGAGTACTGAAGTCTCCACTATTATTGTGTTGTTGTCTATCTCATTTCTCATGTCTAGTAATAATTGTTTTATGAATTTGGAAGCTCCCATTTAGGTGCATATATGTTCAGGATTGTGATATTTTCCTGTTGGACTTATCCTTTTACATTATATAATGTCCCTCTGAATTTTTTAACTGTTGTTGCTTTAAAGTCTGTTTTGACAGGTATAAGAATAGCTACTCCTGCTTGCTTTTGTTTTCCATTTGTATGGAATATCTTTTTCCACTCCTTTACCTTAAATTTTTGTGAGTCCTTATGCATTAGATGACTCTTGAAGACTGTGGATACTTGACTGGTGAATTTTTATCCTTTCTGCCATTCTGTATCTTGTAAGTGGAGAGTTTAGGCCATTTACATTCAATGTTAATAGTGAGATGGGAGGTACTGTTCTATTTCTTGTGCTAATTGTTGCCTGAATTCCTTATTTTTTTTTCTTTCCATTATTGTTTTATAGGCCCTGTGAGATTTATGCTTTGAGGAGGTTCTATTTTGCTGTATTTTGGGGTTTTGTTTGAAGACTTAGAACTCCTTTTAGCATTTCGTGTAGTGCTGGTTTGGTAGTGGTGCAGTCTCTCAGCATTTGTCTGAAAAAGACTGTGTCTCTCCATTTATGAAGCTTAGTTTTGCTGGATACAAAATTCTTGCCAGAAAATTATTTTGTTTGAGGAGGCTAAAGATAAGACCCCAATCCTTTCTAGTTTATAGGCTGCTGTTAATCTGATAGGTTTTCCTTTATAGGTTACCTGATGTCTTTGCCTCACAGCTCTTAAGATTCTTTCCTTTGTCTTGACTTTAGATAACCTGATAACTATGTGTCTGGGAGATAATCTTTCTGTGATACATTTCCCAAGTGGTCTTTGAGCTTCTTGTATTTGGTTGTGTAGATCTCTAGTGAGACCAGGGAAGTTTTCCTTGATTATTCCCTCAAATATGTTTTCCAAACTTTTAGATTTTTGTTCTTCCTCAAGAATGCCAATTATTCTTAGGTGATTTAACATAATCCCAAATTTCTTGGAGGCTTTATTTATTAAAGTTCTTTTTTCTTTGTTTTTGACTGGGCTAATTTGAAAGTCTTGCTGTTTGAGCTACGAGGTTCTTTCTTCTACTTGTTTGATCCTATTGTTGAAACTCTCCAGTGCATTCGTGTTGCTCTAAGTGTGTCTTTCATCTCCAGAAGTTGGATTGTTTCTTCTTTATGATATCTATGTCCCTGGAGCATTTTTAATCCATATCCTGTGTTTTTAAAAATTTTCTTTAAGTTGTTTTTCACCTTTCTCTGCTATCTTTTTGAGTATCTTAAAATCAACCTTCTGAATTCTCTATCTAGCAATTCAGAGATTTCTTCTTAGTTTGGATCCATTGCTGGGGTCTAGTGTGGAGGTGGTAGGGAGTGAAGTAGACTCTGTGAGAGTCCTTGGCTGTAGATAGACTTAGTGTGGTGGCTTTCTCAAATGCTGGTTATGCTAGCAGTGCAGTTGTCATGTGGACAGATCGAGAATCACTGGTTAGTCAGGATTTTTCAGACAGTGGAATTAACTGTTTTCTCCTTTCTTGTTGCAGTTTTTCTGTCATGAGTTACTGTAATGTCCTGAGTTATTTGGCCTCCAGCCAGGATGTGGTGCTTTCAAGAGAGCACCAGCTACAATAGTAGAAGGGGGATATAAGCTTGCCCTAAGCTGGCCAAGATAAACATTCGGTTTCTCAGGCAATGGGCGGTGTCATAAAGCTCCCAAGAGTTTACATCTTTTGTGATTGGCTACCAGATGGGTAGGGAAATGTCCTCAGGTGTGGGCAGGGTTAGGCAGGTCTGAGCTCAGACTCTTTTTGGGCGGGGCTTGCTGCAGCCACTGTGAGGGATGGAGTGGGAGGTTTTTCTCCAGCCAATGGAATTATGTTCCAGAGGGGATTATGGCTGCCTCTGTCACCAGAGAAGTGGGGGAAAGCTGGTAGCAATAGGCTTCAGTCAGCTCCCACGCAGTGGGGAAGACAGGTCTTGCTCCTGCTGTGCCACACTGACAGCACTGAGTTTATCTCCAGGCAGCCTTCAGGAGGGACTCAGACCTCACTCCAGGCTGTAAGTTTCCTGCTTAGAAAGCAAGCACAGCTCTCAGGCCATGTGCCTCCCTCTCTGCCCACAATGTTGGCAGTAACTTCTGCTCTTTCTCCAGCAGTTCCTGTTCGCCCCCAGATTCTGCTCCAGAGGATTTGTGCCCAGTCAAAATTATAACAAATTTCAGTTGGACACTTCTTTCACACTGTGACCCTTTCCAAATTTTGCCATCTGCCTTCCTCCAGGGCCCCTGTGATATAGTCAGGGATGGCATCCCTGGGCTTGAGCTAAAGACTGGGCGTGCCTACAAGACTCTTCCCACTGCTGCATCCCCTTTTTTTTTTTTTTTTTTTTTTTTGAGACAGTCTTGCTCTGTAACCGAGGCTGGAGTGCAGTGGGGCGATCTCGGCTTACTGCAAGCTCAGCCTCCCAGGTTTATGCCATTCTTCTGCCTCAGCCTCCCAAATAGCTGGGACTACAGGTGCCTGCCACTACACCTGGCTAATTTTTTTGTCTTTTTAGTAGAGACGGGATTTCACCGTGTTAGCCAGGATGGTGTCAATCTCCTGACCTCGTGATCCGCCCGCCTCGGCCTCCCAAAGTGCTGGGATTACAGGTGTGAGCCACCACGCCTGGCCTACTTTTGTATTTCATGCTAAATCTGTTTCAAGTCTAGGTAAAGTTAAATCCTTTTCCTGTAATCTGGATTTTTGGGTTCCTCAGTGGGGATAAGTGTTCAGTGGCAGGTTTTTCCCCTCTCACGCTTTGGGGATGCACAGTTTTTCACCTGTCTGGTGGAATTTGCAGTGGCCCCTTACTTCTTTAAAAGGATCTGTGAATTCCTTCGGTTTTCTGGGTATTCTCCTGCAGTGCTTCCTTTCTTGAGGGATGTGTGAAGTGAGTTCCTCAAGATATTTCTTGTCAGGTGAACAGTCTGTGGTCTCTGTAGGGCCTGTACCACCCCTGGGCACTGTTTGCCCCACAGAGTAGGCCTCACTTATGCAGGATCTGGGAAGAGGCTGATTATAATCTGGTGTCTGAGGCCTGGCAACCCCAGACTCTCTTCAGTGAGTCAGGCTCAAGTCTGAGCACATCTGCAGAGCTTATGTTTGCTATGTTGCTCATGGAGGGCAGGGAATCAAAAATTGTTTTCTTTGAGATGAACTCTCACTATGTTTCCTAGGCTGATTTCAAACTCCTGGCCTCAAGTGATCCTCCTGTCTCGGCCTCTCAAATCACTGAGATTACAGGTATGGGCCACTGTGCCCAGCCTATTATCGATTTTCTCCCGTTTCATTCAGTCCTCAACCCAATGCACTTCTCCCTTTTTCTTTCCCTCATCTCTGATGCTGCTCTCACGGTGGCAACTAATGACTTTTATACAACTCAAGCCAGTGGTCACTCTTCTGTTTCTGTCTTATGTATGTCATTAGTGTATTTGAGATGCATCCTCGCCTCTTTCCTGGAAGTTTTCTCTTGTCTGTTGTCTTTTATGAATCCACTTCCTCTCTGTTTTCCTACCACTTTCTAGTCCTCTCCTTTTCAGCCTCTGTCTTCATGTCTGTGTTTATCTGGATGCAGGAGCACACACTCAGATCCCTGCTATCCTGGCTTTGTGTACTTTTCTTGAGTAACCTGACCCAAAATTAGAACTTCACCCACCATGAGCCTCCTTCCAGTTTATGTCACTAACCTAGTGTGGCGTGACACCCATCCATTTATTTCACTGCCTTCAAATCAACTACATTTGTTTCCCTAGAAGTTAAAATTCAGTATGTCCCAAACAGAAAATTTTATCTTCTCTCAATCACTTCATTATCACCTTTGCAGTCACTGATGCCACAATTCTCCACGTTGCCCGGTTATTCTAGACTTCTTCATATCCCTACTTCTGGCAGATGATTTAGTGATTCCTGTGGCCTCTCATGCCATTACTGCCATCAAACCCATCTGCTGTCCTCTTCACCCCATGTTCCTGCCCTGGCCTACGCCCTCATTACTTCCCACCAGAGGGCTTAAAAGTCCTACTGGTCTTTCCTTGAGTCCAGCCTCCTCCAGCCCATCCTTCCTATCTGTGCCCCATATAAACACAAATCTGATCATGTTAGTCAGATTTGTTAGTCATGTTACTCTCCTGCTGAAGATCCTTCACAGTTTCCCCCATGTCCTGTGGGATAAAATACAAACACCTGCCATCAGCACACAAGGCAGGTTACAGTGCAGCCTGGTCCACATCTCCCCTGGCTTCAGTCACACTGAAGAACTGCAGTTCTCCTTGCAACTTCATGCCTCTCTACTCCTGAGCCTGCTTCTCCTGCTGGAAATGCCATTTCCCCTTTCTCTGTTTTGCTATCTGCAGGTGAACACTGTCCCTAGGAACCTTTCCTAAATCGTATTTTAACCTTGTTCCTAAGTAACTCTTGGTATACCTTGTGATACTCAGTGGTGATCAAACCACACATACAGCAATCATCTTTTCTTTGTCTCTTTTGTTCTTGAATTTCAAGTAGATTGAGGACAAAGTCCCTATCTTTAGAGTTACATCCTTATTACCTGGAGAGTGAAAGTTCACAATAAGCATTTATTTAACTGAATGAAAATTAATATTTGAAGTGTGGAATTTGCTTCAAAATGTGCCAACTTTTAGTTTTCAGATTTTGTGAATATAATAAATATAAAATAGCCTAAGCTGAACCAATTACAACTGTTTAGCCCAGTCTATATACACCATGTAGTTTTTTTCCCTTTGGGCTTCATTTCTGTAGGTGAGTAATTCTGTAGACCCTAAACTCAGTGGGGGACCCTTATCATCCATTTGCGACACTGAACCTGCTATCACTCTGTGCATCCAAGTAGAGGACTGGTTCTCCCTGTGTTGGTCTGGGAGGGGAAATCCTCACTTAGGGACCATCAACCATGCAGTGTCATTTTGCTTCACTTCCTCTTCCAGGCTGAACCCCAAACTCTCTCATCTTTACTTTTTCACTGTAATAATAATTCACTTTTTGTTATCAACCAGTTGCTGCTTCTTACATATCAGATAAAGCTAAGATACTATCCCATAGGTGTTTCAAATACAACAACTTGTATTTCCAGGTGAAACTACACTCCACAAGACAATTTTGTGAATGTTATGTGAATGATAATACTTTTAAATTTACTCTGCCTAAGATGTAAGTATTGTGGATAAAATTATATAAGGAACCATTTTTCTCCTAAAAGTAAGAATGTAACTTGAAGTCAATAAATGCCACAAGGACTCTAGAGATATTTTCATGTCCTTTACGTCTTTTTCCACTCTGAAATATTTATTCCATCCTTCCACTTCCCTGCCTTGCTTTATGGCTAGATCAGTAATTTTTAATGTATTGTCTTGTAGGGTTTCTGAGATCCTGTGGGAGTGGGGCAGGAGGACTACTCAATATTGTTTCTACCAGGAGTCATGTGACTTGGACAACTTACTTTACCTCTGGGGTCAGTTCCCTATTATGGAAAATAATTTCTTCTACGTGGGGGTGTGAAGACTCAATGAGTAAGTTTAGCACATAGTAAGTGTCATGGCAAGGAAGCACTTAAACACCTGGTTCAATGGTCCAAACAGGCCTGGGCCACAAATGGCACTGCCTATAGCTGCCTGTTCCTCTACAGTCCAGCTGGAGGGATGGGAGGGCCTCTCTGCCACACAGAGAACTAGAGGCCATGCTGTCCACACAGCTGCGTTCTTAGGACAGCAGAGGGGGAGGTGTTTTCTTCTTACTCAAGAGAAAGGCTGGGCTGAGGGGCCCAGGTCAGGAGCATGAGAAGCTGTGACCCTGCCCAGGAGCCCTGGGGGAGCAGGAGGATGGGCCGGGGAGAGGTGGCCCCTAATCTGGTGAATATAGGGCTTGGGGTGGTGGAACCTTTGAGACTCAGTCAATGGCGGTAGGCTCCTGGGGTTCTATCCCGTTTTGGAACCCCCCGAGGTGACTGTCTTTCCTAAGGAGCCTGTGGTGCTGGGCCAGCCCCACACCCTCATCTGCCATGTTGACAAGTTCTTCCTGCCGGTGCTGAACATCACGTGGCTGCGCAATGGAGTCAGTCATTGAGGGTATTGCTGAGACCATCTTCCTGCCCAGCAAGAAACTCAGTTTCCACAGGTTCCTCTACCTGATCCTCCTTCCCACGGCCAAGGACACCCGTGACCTCCAGGGGTGCACTGGCGCCTGCACCAGCCTCTCCTCAGGCACTGGGATATGGGGCTCCCTCCCTCTGCCATCACGGCGTTGGCACCACCTTTATTTCCTGGACCCATCACCCCTCAGCTCCTGCTTTCCTCAATCCCATGTTTTATGGTCAGTTTATCCAAATTTCACCACCTCATGGTTTCAAATACCCAACACCTCCCACACCCGAGGCCAGCCTCTGCTCTCTGTACCTTATTACTCTGTCTTCCCTTGGTGGCCCAGAGGTCCAGGAACTAATCCAGGTGCCTGAGACCACGGAGATGCAGGTCTGTGCCCTGGGCCTGCTGGTGGGCCTGGCAGGGGTCCTCAGTGGCACCATCGTCTCAAAGACCAAGCGATCTGACAGCATCCCTGGGTCCAGGGGCTCCTGTGAGTCATCCTAGAGGTGCATTAGGGACACAGTGGAATAGACGAGATAAAAAGTTAGGGGTGAAGAATGGGAAAGAGAAACACTTCACCAGGGGCTCTTTGAGCACTGACATTTTAGTGCCATTGGGCTGGATGAAAACACTAACAAATGTAATGAGAAATGACATTCGTTGAGTTGCTTACTGTGTTCCAGGCACTATTCTAAGTGCTTCTCATGTGTTCACTTATTTACACGTGGAGGTTGGTTCTTATTTATTTCATGTTACAGAGGGGGAATCAGACACGTGGGGAGGTGAAGGCCACACAACTTCAAAGTGCAAAGCTTGGATTTAAACCCAGGCTTTGGGCCAGCAGTGGCTGCAGTCTTGTCCAGTATTAGATTATTTCATCTGCACCCACAATCTGTCTTCCTCCATTTTACACAGCCTTAATTTTCTTCTGCCTGCAGAGGGATGTTCAGAACTTCCAATGCCATGTTAAACATTTCCAGCAACGAAGGACATCCTATCTTTTGCACAAGCTCAAAGGGAATCCACCTCATTTCTTTGAAATATATATGCTATAGATTTTTGGTTCACTATCTTTAACACATCATGAAATTGATTAAATTCTATGTCTTGAGCTGAATTCAGTTTAAATTAACATGAATTTTGTGGAGTCCACTCATGTGTTAACCACATTATATATTTTCTGACACTGAAGAATCATTGCATTCCTAGAATAAATCTAAATTGGTCAAAACTGATTGTTTTTATAATGTACTGTTAGATTCAGTGACTGGCTCTGGAAATACGAATGAACCAACCTCATAAAATGATCTCAAAAATGCTGTTCCATTCTGTTTTCTAGAATCACACATGTAAGAGGCATAATCTGCTCCTGGAAATGTAGGAGGATGCTCCTAACGGCAATATGATCAGGACAGGGCCTTTTGGAAGGCGATACTTTGCTTCCCATGACAATTTCTTTGATATTCTCTACTCCATTTTAGTTTTCTATTTCTTCCTGTCGTTTTGACCTTTATATCTTTCTAGAAATGTATCCATTTTATCTAAATTTTCAAATTTATACGTATAGAGTTAGTTGCAAGATTTCACATTTTAAAATGTGTGTATAGTCATTTCCCCTTTTCATTCTGAATCTCCTGTATTTTCCTTAGGAGTCTTGCCAGAGGTCTCATTAAATTTTCATTGCCTCAAAATTTGATTTTGTTTGTCTTCCCTATTTTTGCATTTCATTGAATTCAGCTTTTGTCCTTATTGTTTACGTGTATTTTCTTTTTGCTGTTTTTCTACTTTTCCATCCTCTTAATTCACATAATTGTCTCGTTTGTTTTCAGTCATTTCGCTCTAACAAAATTGTTTAACGAATAGTCTGACATTCTATGCAGCATTTTGAATGAACTTATTTCATCTTTCTATAAAGACTAAACATCTATTATGTTTTCAGTTATTTCCTCTCCCTCCACTATTTCCCTGACTTTCTAGATGTCTAATTATCAAGATGTCAGATGTCTGTTTCTATCCTTCATTTCTCTTCACTTTTCCTTTACATTTTCTATTGTTTGCTCCATCATATTTTCCTTGGGACAGTTTCTCAGCCTGACTTTTTGCTTATTAATTACACTTCAGTTGCAAAAGTCCTATTTATTATCTCATTTATTATGTTTCTTATTCCAATCTTTATCAAAGCTCAGTATTTGTGCTTGATTCGTTGGCTTCTTGCTTTTGCTTCAAATTTCCAAATTCTCCTTTACTTCTCTATTTAAGCCCTTTTATTGTGAACTAGGGGACATTTGGAAGAAGCACACAAACCAATAGAATGTACGTTGAATGATTATCACCACAAGCACCCATGTAACTAGCACCTGGGTGAAGAAATAGACTGTTGCCAGTATCATTGTGTCTCTCCTTAGGCCAGGAGGTAGTTTGTAAACTTTTCAGGAGCCAAAGGCTACTGATATCCATAATGCCTAGCATTGCTCCTGGTACACAGTAGGTCTTCCATAAATATCTCTTGTAGAAGTATTTTATTATTTATTTAATATGTACTGCTTAAATGTTTTCCACCTTCAAGGATTCCCACTCATTTGAAGTTAGTTGCAGCCATGTGATTTACATTGGAAAATGAGATGCGAGAAGTGTGTTCTTTCTAGGAGGGATCATTAAGAGCCAGTGAATGATTTGTTAGGTTCCCTTCATTCTTCTGGGGAGGTTCTGGGAGCAGAGGTGCAGGAGAAAACCTGTCAGCCTGGCTTCCTGAGTAAGATGATGAGCAGAGCTTCCCGGACGA
>NW_022334940.1:0-6227 GCF_002776525.5 Piliocolobus tephrosceles
CGGTAACTACATATCCACATGCAAAAGAATCATTTGCACCCTTGCCTCACCCCATATAGAAAAACTAACTCAAACTGGACCATAGACTTAAATTTAAGAGCTGAAATTAAGAGTGAATCTTTATGACCTTGGGCTAGGTAATGTTTTTTAAGATATGACACCAAAAGTACAAAAAACAAAGTAAAAAAAAATACGTTGGACTTCATCAAAATCAAAACATTTTTGCTGCAAATGATGCAACCAAGAAAGTGAAAAGACAATCCACAGCATGGAAGAAAATAGTTTTAGACTGCTAATAGCTGTGGAGTTATTTTATGGAAATGTTATTTTCTTTTCTTCTTTTGAGATGGAGTCTCACCCTGTCACCCAGCCTGGAGTGCAATGGTGTGATCTCAGCTAACTGCAACCTCTGTGTCCCAGATTCAAGCAATTCTCCTGCCTCAGCTTCCCAAGTAGCTGGGATTACAGGTGTGTGCCACCACGCCCCACTAATTTTTTTGCATCTCTTTTTTTCTTTTTTTTGAGGCATCAGCCACGCACTTGGCCAATTGTTTTGTATCTTTAGTAGAGACAAAGTTTCACCATGTTGGCCAGGCTGGTCTCAAACTCCTGACCTTGTGATCTGCCCACCTTGGCCTCCCAAAGTGCTGGGATTGCAGGCGTGAGCCACCATGCCCCACCTATGAAAATGTTTTTAAATTACGTTGCGGCAAATGGTTGCATAACTTTTGAGTGTACTAATCACTGAATTGTGCATTGTAAATGTGTGAATTTTATGCTATATAAATTATATCTCAATAAGGCTATTTTTAAACAATCAATGCAACTCCTTTATTAAACTAAAAAAGAAAACCATTAGATTCAGAATACCTCTCAATAGATTCAGAGAAGTGTTTGACAGGATCAATTCAGCAAATTAGGAATAGAAGGGAACTTCCTCAAACTGATAAAGGGCACCATCAAACAACCTACAAGTAACGACATGCTTGATGGTGAAAGACTAAATGCTTTCCCCTAAAGATCAGGTCAAGACAGGAATGTCCACTGCCGTCACTTCTATTCAGCACTGTACAAGATATTCTCTCTTTTTTCGTACAAAATAGTCTAGCCAGTGCAATGAGGTTTTTATTTTTTATTATTTTTTTGAGACAGAATCTTGCTCTGTCATCCAGGCTGGAGTGCAGTGGTGCAATCTTGGCTCACTGCAGCCTCTACCACCGGGTTCAAGAGATTCTCCTGCCTCAGCCTCCTGAGTAGCTGGGATTGCAGGCATCTGTGACCATGCCCAGCTAATTTTTGTGTTTTCAGTGGAGACAGGGTTTCATCATGTTGGTCAGGCTGGTCTCAAACTCCTGACCTCATGATCCGCCCGCCTTGGCCTCCCAAAATTCTGGGATTACAGGTGTGAGCCACCGTGCCCGGTCAGCTTTTTTTTTTTTTTTTTTTTTTGAGACAGAGTTTCGCTCAGTTGCCCAGGCTGGAGTGTAATGGTGCTATCTCAACTCACCGCAAACTCCGCCTCCTGGGTTCAAGCAATTCTCCTACCTCAGCCTCCTGAGTAGCTGGGATTACAAGCATGCGCCACCACACTCAGCTAATTTTGTATTTTTAGTAGAGATGGGGTTTCTCCATGTTGGTCAGGCTGGTCTCGAACTCTCGATCACCTCAGGTGATCCGCCCACTTCGGCCTCCCAAAGTGCTGAGATTACAGGCGTGAGCCACCACCCCTGGCCCAAACTCCCTCAGCTTTTGTTTATCTTGAATGTCTTAATATCTTGCTCACTTTTTTTTTTTTTTTTGGAGACAGTGTCTCACTCTGTCACCCAGGCTGGAGTACAGTGGCACAGTCTTGGCTCGCTGCAACCTCTGCCTCCCAGGTTCAAGCAATTCTTCTGCCTCAGCCTCCTGAGTAGCTGGGATTACAGGCATGTGCCACCACACCTGGCTAATTTTTATATTTTTAGTAGAGACAGGATTTCACCATGTTGGTCAGGCTGGTCTCAAACTCCTGACCTCGTGATTTGCCCTCCTTGGCCTCCCAAAGTGCTGGGATTACAGGCGTGAGCCACCACACCTGGCCACTCCCTCACTTTTGAAGGATAGTTTTGATGGATATAAGATACTTAGTTGACAGCTTTTTCTTTTACCACTTCACTGTGTTAACTTTTTGATCTCTATAGCTTCTGATGAGAAATCTGCTGATTTTCATCTTATTGAGGATTCCTTGCATGTGGAGTTGCTTCTCTCACGCTCTTTTCAAGGTTCTCTCCTTGGCTTTCTAAACTTTAATTATAATGTGTCTCACTACGGGTCTCTGAGTTCATCTTACTTGGAGTTCATTGAACTTCTTGGATTTTTTATATTTATGCCTTTTGTCAAATTTGGGAAGTTTTCAGCTATTATTTCTTCAAATATTCTCTCAGCACCTACCCCCCTTCTCCTTTGGAACTTTCACCATGCATACTTTGGTGCACATGATGGTTTCCCACAGGTCTCTTAGGCTCTGTTCACTTTTCCTCAAGCTTTTTTCTTTCTATTCCTCAGACTCAATAATTTCCATAGTCCTTTCTTCAAATTTGCTCATTCTTTTTTTGTATTAGGCCATTCTTTGTGTTCCTATAAAGGAATACCTAAGACTGCATAATTCACAAAGAAAAGAGGTTTCATTGGCTCATGGTTCTGCAGGCTTTGTGGGAAGCATGGTGCCGGCATCTGCTTCTGGTGAGGCCTCAGGAAGCTTATTTACAATCATGGTGGAAGGTGGAGAGCCAGCCCATCACACAGCAAGAGCAGGAGCAAGAGAGAGACGAAGGAGGTGCCACACGCTTTTCAACAACCAGATCCCACAATAACTTACTCACTGTTGCAAGGAGAACACTAAGCCATTTGTAAGGGATCTGTCCCCATGACCAAAACACCTCCCACCAGGGCCCACCTCCAACATTGGGATTACATTTAAATATGAGGTCTGGGAGGACAAGCATTCAAACTATATCATTGATTCTGCCCATTTGTCATTTTATTTGTTATACTTTTTAGTTGCAAAATTTGTTCTTAGTTTCTTTTTCAGGTTTTCTATCTCTTTATTGATATTTCCTTTTTTTTTTTTTTAGACAGAGTCTGCTCTGTCACCCAGGCTGAAATGCAGTGGCACGATCTTGGCTCACTGCAACCTCCGCCTCCTGGGTTCATGCCATTCTCCTGCCTCAGCCTTCCGAGTAGCTGGAACTAGAGGCACCCGCCACTGCGCCAGGCCAACTTTTTGTATTTTTAGTAGAGACGGGATTTCACCATGTTAGCCAGGATGGTCTCCATCTCCTGACCATGTGATTCACCCGCCTCGGCCTCCCAAAGTGCTGGGATTTCAGGTGTGAGTCACAGCGCCCGGGCTTTTTTTTTTTTTTTCTTTTAATTGCCTGGGCTGGAATACAGTGGTGTGATCTTGGCTCACGGCTACCTCCACCTCCTGGGTTCAAGTGATTATCCTGCCTTAGCCTCTCGAGTAGCTGGGATTACAGACATGCACCACAACGCTTGGCTAATTTTTGTATTTTTATTTTTGTTTATTTTTTTTTAAGAAAAGTTTTATTAATGTGTTAATATTTCAGCAAAGTTATCAACGGGTTGAAAACACAAACACACTATTACAGGCTTTAAAGTAACAAACGAGTTTTACACAATTGAAATATTACACATACTTATGGGAATTATTGAATGATTAACAGACTCATAAAATAAATTTTTTGTTTGTTTGTTTGAGACAGAGTCTCGTTCTGTTGCCCAGGCTGGAGTGCAGTGGCACGATCTCAGCTCACTGCAACCTCCGTCTCCCGGGTTCACGCTATTCTCCTGCCTCAGCCTCCTGAGTAGCTGGGACTACAGGCGCCTGCCACCACGCCCAGCTAATTTTGTGTATTTTTAGTAGAGACGGGGTTTCACCATGTTAGCCAGGTGGGTCTCAGTCTCCTGACCTCATGATCCACCCTCCTCAGCCTCCCAAAGTGCTGGGATTACAGGCGTGAGCCACCACGCCCAGTCAGACCCATAAAAGAAATTAAATCTGAAAAGACGAAATCCAGTATTAGCACCTGCAATATCTCTGACAGTGAAATTTTTAATGGTTTCCCTCTCCTAATGTATTTTTAAACTCGCTCCCAAATACAGTGCTCTCAAACCCCAAGGATGAACGCAAAGGCATAAGCAGCCCTGATCCTAGAAATGTACAGCCAAAAGCAGAGCTACAAATAGGGACTCAGATTTGAGAGTTTTACTTAGAAGTAACTTACTGTACTTGAGCCGATCATAATGTGCACTGAATACTGTATATGAGAAAACTCTGTGAGTCATAAGGTTTGCATAGGGATAGTTAAAAATTAGTAATATACAGTATTATTCCTATCAAGTTTTTTCTCATAAGCTATATTTATAGGAAAACTGTAATTAAAATATTTATTATTGTGATTTTTTTTTTTGAGACAGAGTCTAGCTCTGTTGCCCAGGCTGCCACCATGCCCAGCCTAAAATATTTTTTATACCTGCTTATTACATATCCAGGGACACAGCAGGAACATCTATGTGTTTGATGGTTTGGCATCCACTTTATTGTGCTTACTGATTTTTGTGATAAGCAACACACATCACATCTTCACAACATTCAAGGTAATGCAACAATGATATAAAATTCTCCAAAGAAATAACTGGAAATTGCATTAAATACTGCTTTAATGAGGAATAATTGCTATAATAAAACAAATAACATTATACATTATTTTTTCAATGAGCTTCAGTTTGAAGAACCGAATAGTAGAAACAGATCTTAAGATTTGAGTTATGGTAAAACCGGTAAATCTTTGAAATCTAGGAGGTGCATTAGCACAACCACAGCCACAACCAACCCTTGCCAAAATCCTGCAGAAAAGCATTTTATTAATCTAGGGGAACAAGATGGAACACTGGTGAAGATACAACTTGTTGAGGTCTAAAGCTACCTGAGAAGCTGCCCCAGGGAATGAAGAGAACCAATGGTATGTACTGGTGGCAGATAATAAGCTTTGCGCTGGGCTGACCAGCTGCATTTTATTAAATGGCCTTGAATAAAAAAAGTGAAATGCTTCATTGTGTTTTCTCAGAAACTAGTCCAAAGATTACAGAGTCCTACACAATTTAGAGACACAAAGTGGATGCTGAGAGACTAGAGGTCACTCCAGGTGTGGAATGCTACAAAGTAAGCCCCTGGAGTAAATGGCACCCTGGATCTAGCGGCAGATAGAAAGGAATGATGCTCTGGAGAGGAGGTAGGGACACTCTGCGGTCAGCCAATGGATACATGAGGGGCCTGGCTGGAAGTGGGATATTTAATTCTATGGTTTATCTTCTGTGGCTCATGGCTCTGTCTTCATAAATGCTAATTTCAATAACTCTCAGTCCTCACTCAACGGGGTCTGTCAGGAAGAGGCCTTGTGGAACATAGATCTTCTCATTCTGCCCTTGAATGTGTTTGGAGACTTTCTTCAGAACCCTCTCATAATGAGTTTCCATGCATAGGAAGATGGTATATGCTGTTAAACAAGCCAAAGAACCTTTGAGATATGATTGGCTGCCAAGCTTCTCTGCTTCTGCATAAAGGTTATTTAGAGTTCGAACTATTTCTTCAAGCTGCTGCCTATCAATCCGGTTCTCCAGCTCCTAGGGGAGCTCGGTCTGGATCTGGCAGTGTGTGCCACTGCTGCAGTCCCGCTGAATGAACACCTTTCTGGACACTGGTGCCTCATGGCAAGGACAGGACGGGCCGCACTCTAATTTTTGTATTTTGGGTAGAGACATAGTTTCACCATGTTGGCCAGGCTGATCTTGATCTCCTGACCTCTGGTGATCCGTTCACCTCAGCCTCCCAAAGTGTTGGGATTACAGGCATAAGCCACTGCGTCCTGCCCTCCTGTGAGTCTTTAAGGCCAAGTCAATATAAAGTCTTTAATGCTTTGTCAAGATAAAAGCTCACGTCCATTTCAGTGTCAACCATCAGGGACTCAGCTGCAGACACTTTTGACTTATCTGCTTTTTGTTTATTTGTTTTTATTTTTTGTGGGTTTTTTTTGCAAGCCTTTATGCTGCCTTCCTGTCTTTCTTTTTTTTCTTTTTAGACTAAGTCTTGCTCTGTCCCCAGGCCAGAGTGCAGTGGCGTGATCTCAGCTCACTGCAACCTCCGCCTCCAGGGTTCAAGCAATTCT
>NW_022334940.1:6327-9498 GCF_002776525.5 Piliocolobus tephrosceles
CAGCTGTGATTACAGGTGCCTGCCACTGCGTCTAGCTAATTTTTATAGTTTTAGTAGAGACGGGTTTTCACCATGTTGGCTAGGCTGGCTTGAACTCCTGACCTTGTGATCCACCCGCCCCGGCCTCCCAAAGTGCTGGGATTACAGGCGTGAGCCACCGCACCCGGCCGGTAGCGTGAGAATGGACTAACACTCCCTCTCTTTTCTCTTATAAATATATCAACCCTTAGATTTAGAGTCCATACTTATCCAGAATGATCTTGTTTTAACTTGATTACATCTGAAAAGACCCTATTTCCAAATGAGATCAGATTTACAGGTACTGTAAGTTAGGACTTGAATGTATATTTCTGGGGACACAGTTTAATCCTCTACTTTGGGGTTTCCATACTTGCCCATAATCAGGTTGAGGAAGTTTCCCTCTCTTTCTAGTTTATTGCTATGTTTGTTTAAACAGTGAATTATACTTATAGAGAGTTAAATAGTAATAAAAGTCTTATATATTGTCCTGCGTACTTTCCATTTCCTATGCTCTTTATTCCTTTCTGTCAATCCAGATTTTCATTTGTTATCCTTTTCCTCCTGTGTGAAAAAGGTATTTAATATTTTGTATAGTGCAGTTCTGTTGGTGATGAATCCTCTCAGCCTTTGTATGTCTGAAAATATCTTTATTTCACCTGTATTTTCTTTTCTTTTTTTTTTTTTTTTTGAGACGGAGTCTTACTCTGTCGCCCAGGTTGGAGTGCACTGGCGCAATCTCAGCTTACTGCAACCTCCACCTCCCAGGTTCAAGTGATTTCCCTGCCTCACCCTTCTGAGTAGCTGGGATTACAGGTGTGCACCACCACGGTTAGCCAATTTTTGTATTTTTAGTAGAAATGGGTTTCACCATGTTGGCCAGGCTGGTCTTGAACTACTGAACTGAAGTGATCCACAAGCCTCAGCCTCCCAAAGTGCTGCTATTACCGGCATGAGCCACCATGCCCAGCCTTATTTTCACAATATTTTAATGAATGATTGTTATTGTATAGAAATGCCGGCCAGGTGCAGTGGCTCGTGCCTGTAATCCCAACACTTTGAGAAGCCGAAGCAGGAGAATCACTTGAGGCCAGGAGTTTGAGACCAGCCTGGACAGTAAATGAGACTCTGTCTCTATTTAAAAAAATGAAATAAAATAAAAAGAAAAGAAAAAATAGAAATGCTATTTTAGGCTGGGCGTGGTGGCTCATGCCTGTAATCCCAGCACTTTAGGAGGCCGAGGTGGGCGGATCATGAGATCAAGAGATCAAGACCATCTTGGCTAACACGGTGAAACTCAGTCTCTACTAAAAATTCAAAAAATAAACTGGGTGTGGTGGCCCGTGCCTGTAGTGCCAGCTACTCGGGAGGCTGAGGCAGGAAAATCGTTTGAACTTGGGAGGCGGAGGTTGCGGTGAGCCGAGATCATGCCACCACTGCACTCCAGCCTTGGTGACAGAGGCCATCTCAAAATAAATAAATAAATAAATAAATAAATAAATAAATAAAAATAAAGAAATATTATTGTATACAGACATACTTCAAATACATTGCAGATGCAGTTTCAGACAACTGCAATAAAGTGAATGTCACAATCAAGTGAGTTACACACATGTTTTGGTTTCCCAGTGCATATAAAAGTTATGTTTAGTGGCGGGTGCGGTGGCTCATGCCTGTAATCCCAGCACTTTGGAAGGCCTAGGCGGGTAGCACCTGAGGTCAGGAGTTTGAGACCAACATGACGGGGTGAAACCCCACCTCTACTAAAAATACAAAAATTAGCCGGGTGTGGTGGTGCGCACCTGTAACACCAGCTACTCAGGAGGCTGAGGCAGGAGAATCACTTGAACCCAGGAGGCAGAGGTTGCATAATAAAAGTTACGTTTAGGCTGGGCACAGTGGCCCGTGCCTGTAATCCCAGCGCTTAGAAGGCAAATGCAGGAGGATAGCTTGAGGCCAGGAGTTTGAGATCAACCTGGGAAACATAGCGAGACTCTTTCTAAAAAATTAAAAATAAAAAAATTAGCTGGATGTGGCGGCATACACTTGAAGTCCCATTTACTCATGATGCTGAGGCAGGCAGATCACTTGAGCCCAGGTGTTCAAGGTTACAGTGAGCTAGGATCATGCCACTGCATTCTAGCCTCTTTTAGTGAGACCCTGCCTTTAAAAAAAAAAAAAAAAAAGTTATGGTTATACTAGTCTGTAGTCTTTATTTATTTATTTATTTTGTTTGTTTGTTTCTTTATTTTTTGAGAGGGAGTCACCCAGGTTGGAGTGCAGTGGCATAATCTTGGCACAACATCTGCCTCCTGTGTTCAAGTGATTCTCCTGCCTCAGCCTCCTGAGTAGCTGGGATTACAGGTGTATGCCACCACGCCCAGCTAATTTTTGTATTTTCATAGAGATGGGGTTTCACCATGTTGGTCAGGCTGCTCTTGAACTCCTAACCTCAAATGATCTGCCTGCCTGGGGCTCCCAAAGTGCTGAGATGAGAGGCGTGAGCCATCATGCCCAGCCTGTATTGTCTCTTAACTGTGCAATAACATTATGCCTATAAAAACAATGTACAGGCCGGGCATGGTGGCTCAACGCCTGTAATCCCAATACTTTGGTAGGCCGAGTGGGTGGATCACAAGGTCAGGAGATCGAGACCATCCTGGCTAACATGGTGAAACATGTTTCTAGTAAAAAATACAAAAAATTAGCCAGGTGTGCTGGTGTGTGCCTATAGTCCCAGCCACACGGGAGGCTGAGGCAGGAGAATGACATGAACCCAGGAGGCGGAGCTTGCAGTGAGCCGAGATTGTGTTACTGCACTCCAGCCTGGGCGACAGAGTGAGACTCAGTCTCAAAAACAAACAAACAAACAAACAAAAAGTACATACTGTAACTTTTAAAATATTGCTTAAAAATGTTAATGATCATCTGAGTTTTCAGTAAGTCATTACATTTTCGTTAGTGGAAGGTCTTGCCTCAATGTTGGTGGCAGCTGACTGATCAGGGTGGTGGTTCCTGAAGGTTAAGATGGCTGTGGCAATTTCTTTTTTTTTTTTTTTTTTTGAGATGGAATTTTGCTCTTGTTGCCCAAACTGGAGTGCATAATTAGCCACTATGCCTAGCTAATTTTTTGTATTTTTAGTAGAAATGGGG
>NW_022334940.1:9598-24258 GCF_002776525.5 Piliocolobus tephrosceles
CCCCTTCTCTACTAAAAATACAAAACATTGGCTAGCCGTGGTGGCACATGCCTGTAGTCCCAGCTACTGGGGAGGCTGAGGCAGGAGAATCATTTGAACCTAGGAGGTGGAGGTTGCGGTGAGTCGATATTGTGCCACTGCACTCCAGCCTGGGAGACAGAGCGAGACCCACTCTCAAAAAAAAGATACGACAACAGTGAAGTTTATGGCATCAAATTGACTTCCAGCTTCGCTGTGGCATGTGATGCTGTTTGATAGCATTTTATACACAGCAGAACTTTTTTCAAAATTAGAGTCAGTCTTCGCAAACCCTGCTGCTACTTTATCAACTAGGATTTTATATAGTATTCTAAATATTTTGCTGTTATTTCAACAATATCCACAGCATCTTCACCAGGAATACATCACATTTGAAGAAGCCAATTTTTTTTTGCTCAATCATAAGAAGCAACTGCTCATTCATTCAGGTTTGCTCATGGGATTGAGCAATTCACTCCTATCTTTGGGCTGAACTTTTTTTTTTTTTTTGAGGCGGAGTCTCGCTCTGTTGCCCAGGCTGGAGTGCAGTGGCACGATCTTGGCTCACTGTAACCTCTGCCTCCCGCAGCAATTCTCCTGCCTCAGCCTCTGGAGTAGCTGGGATTACAGGCACGCGGCATCATGCCCGGCTAATTTTTGTATTTTTAGTAGAGACGGGGTTTCACCATGTTGGCCAGGCTGGTCTTGAACTCCTGAGCTCAGGTGATCCACCCTCCTCGGCCTCCCAAAGTGCTGGAATTACAGGTGTGAGCCACCATGCCTGGCCTGAACTTCTAATTCTAGTTCTCTTGCTATTTCAACCACACCTGCAGTTCCTTCCTCCACTGAAGTCTTGAACGTCTCAGAATCATCCATGAGGGTTGCAATCCACTAGTTCGAAACCTCTGTTCATTTTCATCTTTTGACCTTCTCCCATGAATAACAAATGCTTTTAATGGCATCTAGAATGGTGAATCCTTTCCAGAAGATTTCAATGGCTTCACCCAGATCCATCAGAGGAACCACTAGCTATGGTAGCCATAGCCTTACAAAACGTATTTCTTTTTTTTGTTTCTTTCTTTTTTTTTTTTTTTTTTGAGACGCAGTCTCACTCTGTCGCCCAGGCTGGAGTGCAGTGGTGCAATCTCAGCTCGCTGCAAGCTCCACCTCCTGGGTTCACCCCATTCTCCTGCCTCAGCCTCCCGAGTAGCTGGGAGTATAGGCGCCCGCCACCATGCCCAGTTAATTTTTGTATTTTTAGTAGAGATGGGGTTTCACTGTGTTAGCCAGGATGGTCTCAATCTCCTGATCTCGTGATCTGCAAAATGTATTTCTTTTTTTTTGAGACGGAGTTTTGCTTTTTTACCCAGGCTAGAGTGAAGGGGCACAATCTTGGCTCACTGCAACTTTTACCCCCCAGTTTCCAGTGATTCTCCTGCCTCAGCCTCCCCAGTAGCTGGGATTACAGGAGCCTGCCACCACACCTGGCTAATTTTTGTGTTTTTAGTAGGTATGGGGTTTTACCATGTTGGCCAGTCTGGTCTTGAACTCCGGACCTGAGGTGATCCACCCATTTCAGCCTCCTAAAGTGTTAGAATTGCAGGCATGAGCAATTACATTCTTCTTCTTCTGGCCAAAATACATTCTTCTTCTTCTTCTTTTTATTATTGTTTTTTTTTGAGACAGAGTCTCGTTCTGTTGCCCAGGCTGGAGTGCAGTGGCATGATCTCGGCTCACTGCAACCTCTGCCTCCTGGGTTTAAGCAATTCTCCTGCCTCACCCTCCCAAGTAGCTGGAATTACAGGCACATGCCACCACACCGGCTATTTTTTTTGTATTTTTAGTAGATACAGGGTTTCCCCATGTCGGCCTCGAACTTCTGACCTCAAGTGATCCACCCATCTCGGCCTTCCAAAGTGCTGAGATTATAGGCGTCAGCCACTGTACCCGGCCTAAAATGCATTTCTTCAAATAATAAGACTTGAAGTAGAAATTAATTATTGATCCACAGGCTGCAGAATGAATGTTGTGTTATCAGGCATGAAAACAACGTTCATCTTCTTGTACATCTCCATCAGATCTCTTAGGTGACCAGGTGCATTGTTAACGACCAGTAAATTTTTTTTTTTTTCTGTGAGACAGTCTCGCTCTGTCGCCCAGGCTGGAGTGCAGTGGCACAATCTCAGCTCTCTGTAACCTCTGCCTCCCAGATTCAAGCAGTTCTCCTGCCTCAGCCTCCCGAGTAGCTGGGATTACAGGCACAGGCCACCATGCCTGGCTAATTTTTGTATTTTCAGTAGAGATGGGGTTTCACCATGTTGGCCAGTCTGGTCTCAAACTCCTGACCTCAAGTGATCCACCCATCTCGTCCTCCTAAAGTGCTGGGATGACAGGTGTGAGCCACCATGCCCGGCCCCAACTTTTCTTCCATAGCTTCCTCACCCCTCTTGGCCTTCATAGAATTCAGGAGAGTTAGGGCCTTCCTCTGGATTAGGCTTTGGCTTAAGGGAACGCGTGACTGGTTTGATCTTCTATCCAGACCACTCAAACTTTCTCTATATCAGCAATATGGCTGTTTTGCTTTCTTTTCATTCATGTGTTCACTGCAGCAGTATTTTTAATTTCCTTCAAGAACTTTTCCTGCCAGACACAGTGGCTCACGCCTCTAATCCTAGCACTTTGGGAGGCCAAGACAGGCAGATCATCTGAGGTCAGGAGTTCGAGACCAGCCTGGCCATCATGGTGAAACGCTGTCTCTACTAAAAACACAAAAATTAGCCAGGCGTGGTAGTGCATGCCTGTAATCCCAGCAACTTGAGAGGCTGAGGCAGGAGAATCACTGGAACCCAGGAGTGGAAGTTGCAGTGAGCTGAGATCATGCCACTGTACTCTAGCCTGGGCCACAGAGTGAGCCTCGTTCTCAAGAGACTTGGCTAATGGGTACAAGAGACTTTGCTTTGGTTCATCTCAGTTTTCTACATGTCTTCCTCACGATGCTTAATCATTTCCAGCTTTTGACATTAAGTGAGATACGTAGGACCCTTCCTTTCACTTTAACACTTAGAGACCATTGTAGGGTTATTAATAGACTTAATTTCAATATTATTCTATCTCAGGAAATAGGGAAACTCAAGAGGGCGTGAGATGGAGACACAGTTGGTCAGAGAGGCAGTCAGAACACACACATTTGTTGATTAAATCACCATCTTATTTGGGCACAGTGTATGACGTCCAAAACAACTGCAGTAGTAACATCAAAGACCGCTGATCACAGATCACCACAGCAGAGAGAGTAATAATGAAAAAGTTTGAAATATTGCAAGAATTAGCGAACTGTGACACAGAGGTATGAAGTGAGTATGTGCTGTTGGAAAAATGCCACTGACAGACTTACTCAACACAGGGTTGCCACGAACCTTCAATTGTAAAAAAATGCAGTTTCTGTGAAGCACAATAAATCAAAGTGCAGCATAACAAGGTGTGCGCGTATGTGCTGTGTCTGATTTATACTAAGTGTTCAATAAATAATAGGTGCTATGATTAATACATAAGGGCCTAGTGCGTCAAGATAAAACTGGTTTGAAATAATAATAACAACAATTAGGACTGCTATGTTTTTGTTTTTGAGATGGAGTCTCAGTCTGCTGCCCAGGCTGGAGTGCAGTGGCACGATCTTGGCTCATTGCAAACTCCATCTCCCAGGTTCAAGCAATTCTCCTGCCTTGGCCTCCTGAGTAGCTGGGATTATAGGTGCCCACCACTACACGTGGCTAATTTTTGTATTTTTAGTAGAGACAGGGCTTCACCATGGTGGCCAGGCTGGTCTCAAACTCCTGACCTCAGGTGACCCGTCCCCCTTGCCCTCCCAAAGTGCCAGGATTACAGACGTGAGCCACCACACCTGGCCAGGAGTGCTACATTTTCAATATTTTTTATGTGAAAAGTACTATATGTGTCTATCTGTTGTCTTTTGCTGTGTAAGGAGATATCCCAGAATGTAAAACAACAATTGTCAGAATTATTACCTCTGATAATGCAGGGTGTTGAATTAGACAGGAGGTCTTGCCTAGGGTTCCTCCTATGGTTACAGTACTGTCTGAGGCTGGGGTCATTTCATTTTCATTTTTATTTTTTGAGGTGGAGTCTTGCTCTGTCACCCAGGCTGGAGTGCAGTGGCTTGATCATGGCTCACTGCAACCTCTGCTTCCTGGGTTCAAGCAATTCTGCCTCAGCCTCTCAAGTAGCTGGGATTATAGGCACGCACCACTACCTGGGGTCATTTCAAAAGCTTCCTCAGTCACGTGTCTTGTATTTAGGCTGGGAAGACTCAAATGGCTGAGGGCTGGAACAGACGGGACATCTCACAGTATAACTGTGTGGTCTCTCCATGTAATCCCTCCAGCATGGTGACTTGGAGGCAGCTGGGCTTATAGGCTGACTCTGTGCTCCAGTGGCCCATATTCCCAGAGAGAGCCAGGTGGGAGCTGCAACACCTTTTCTGACGCAGCCTCAGCAGTCATGCAGGTCTCTTCCACCCCACTCTGCTCCTTAGAAGTGAGTCAGGGCCAGACGTGGTGGCTCACGCCTGTAATCCCAGCACTTTGGGAGGCTGAGGTGGGTGGATCACCTGAGGTCAGCAGTTGGAAACCAGTCTGGTTAACATGATGAAACATCATCTCTACTAAAAAATACAAAAATTAGCTGGGAGTAGTGGTAGACACCTGTGATTCCAGCTACTTGGGACCCTGAGACAGGAGAATCGCTTGAACCCAGGAGGCAGAAGTTGCAGCGAGCTGAGACTGCGCCATTGCACTCCAGGCTGGGCAACGAGAGCATTACTCCGTCTCAGGAAAAAAAAAAAATCAACTGGTGTGGTGGTGAGCACCTATGGTCCCAGCTACTCAGGAGGTTAAGGTGGTAGGATCGCCAGAGCCCAGAAGGTCAAGGCTGCAGTGAGCCGTGATTGCGCCACTGCACTCCAGCCTGGGAAACAGACTGAGATCCTGTCTCAAAAGAAAAGGAAGTGAGTCACGAAAGCCATACCATGTTCAAGATGAGGAGGAACTAGACTCCACTCCATGAGGGGTGTCAAAGAATTTGCAAACATGGGCTGGGAGCAGTGGCTCACGCCTGTAGTCCGAGCACTTTGGGAGGTCAAGGCAGGCAAATCACAAGGTCAGGAGTTTGAGAACAGCCTGACCAATATGGTGACACCCCCGTCTCTACTAAAAATACAAAAATTAGCTGGGCATGCTCGCAGGTGCTTGTGATCCCTGCTACTCGGGAGGCCGAAGCAGGAGAATCGCTTGAACCCAAGAGGCGGAGGTTGTGGTGAGCCGAGATCGTGCCACTGCACTCCAGCCTGGGCGACAAAGCGAGACTGTCTCAAAAAAAAAAAAAAGAAAGAAAAAGAAATTAGCAGACATGTTTTAGAACCACTGCATGTGTATGATCATAGTTCATTCTGCTAGTGTTACCAAAGCAGCAGGGTTCAGCCTAGACCCAGCTGCTGGCCACACAGAAAGCCAATCACTGAGACAATGATTATTAAGATTTTAATTGGGTGCTGCAGCTGAGGAGATTGGGAGATCAGTCTCAAATCCATCTTCCTGACTACTAAAATGAGGAGTTGAAACAGCAGGGAAGAAATGCAACTATGTACGTGAAAACAGGAACTCAGGAGGAGGGGTAAGGAAGCAATCATGATGAATGAGGGGTCTGGAGTCTCATTGTCAGGATCCTATGACCTAGTGAGTTTCAGTTCTTTGATAATCTTTGAGAGGCCTGGGGATCCTTTCCTGAGGAAAAAACTCAGGTAAGATAAATGTAAGTTTCAAGCTGTATGATCAAAAATGTCAATTTCTTTTTGTTTGTTTGTTTTTTTGAGACAGTCTTGCTCTGTCACCCAGGCTGGAGTGCAGTGGCATGATTTCAGCTCACTGCAGCCTCTGCTTCCCAGGTTCAAGGGATTCTCCTACCTCAGCCTCCTGCGTAGCTGGGATTACAGGCTCCTACTACCATGCCCAGCTATTGTTTGTATTTTTGGTAGACACGGGATTTCACCATGTTTTCCAGGCTGGTCTTGAACTCCTGACCTCAGGTAATCTGCCTGCCCTGGCCTCCCACATTGTTGGGATTACAAGTGTGAGCCACCCACCTGACTAGGACCTGTTTTCTTAATCCCTATTCTATAGAAATTATACTAGACAGAAATATAAAGGCGATTTGTTTTGTTGTTTGTTTTGTTTTGTTTTGAGAGGTAGTGTTGCTCTGTCACCCAGGCTGGAGTGCAGAAGCACGGTCTCGGGTCACTGCAACCTCTGCCACCCAGGTTCAAGTGATTCTCCCGCCTTAGGTTCGCAAGTAGCTGGGACGACAGGAAACCACCACCATATTCGACTAATGTTTTTATTTTTAGTAGAGACGGGGTTTCACCATGTTGGCAGGCAGGTCTCAAACTCCTGACCTCAGGTGATCTGCTCGCTCCGGGCTCCCAAAGTGCTGCGATTACAGGCATGAGCTGCTGTGTCTGGCCGGGATTTGCTAATAAGCACTTTTTTTTTTTTTTTTTTTTTGAGACGGAGTCTCTGTTGCCCAAGCTGGAGTACAGTGGCGCCATCTCGGCTCACTGCAACCTCCGTCTCCCGGGTTCACGTCATTCTCCTGCCTCAGCCTCCCGAGTAGCTGGGACTACAGGTGTCTGCCACCATGCCTGGCTAATTTTTTGTATTTTTTAGTAGAGATGAGGTTTCACCGTGTTAGCCAGGATGGTCTTGATCTCCTGACCTCGTGATCTACCCGCCTCAGCCTCCCCAAGTGCTGGGATTACAGGTGTGAGCCACCGTGCCCTGCCCTTTTTTTTTTTTTTTTTGAGATGGATTTTCACTCTTGTTGCCCAAGCTGGAATGCAGTAGCACGATTTCGGCTCACTGCAACCTCTACCTCCCAGGTTCAAGTGATTCTCCTGCCTCAGCCTCCTGAGTAGTTGGGATTACAGGTGCCTGCCACCTCGCCCAGCTAATTTTTTTGTATTTTTAGTAGAGACAGGGTTTCCCTATGTTGGCCAGGCTGGCTTTCTTTTTTTTTTTTTTTGATTAGAGACACTTGAACCCAGGCTGGATCTAAACTCCAGGCTCAAGCAGCTGGGAATACAGGCACATGCCACCACATTCAGCTAATTTTCTGTATATTTACTAAGACAGGATTTCCCCCATGTTAGCCAAGCTGGTCTCAAACTCCTGACTTTAGGTCATCTGCCCGCTTTGGCCTCCCAAAGTGCTGAGATTACAGGCGTGAGCCACTGCACCTGGCCTTTTTTTTTTTTTTTGAGATAGAGTCTTGCTCTGTCACCCAGGCTGGAATGCAGTGGTACCATCTCAGCTCACTGCAACCTCCACCTCCAGGTTCAAGTGATTCTCCTGCCTCAGCCTCCTGAGTAGCTGGGATTACAGTCATGTGCCACCACACCTGGCTAATTTTTATGTTTTTAGTAGACACGGGGTTTCACTATGTTGGTCAGGCTGGTCTCGAACTCCTCACCTCAAGTTATCCACCTGTCTCAGCCTCCCAAAGTGCTGGGATTATAGGTGTGAGCCACTGCGCCTATCCTCTTTTATTTTTTATTTTAGTAGAGATGGGGTTTCACTGTGTTGCCCAGGCTGGTCTCGAACTCCTGAGTTTAGGCAATCTGCCTGCCTTGGCCTCCCAAAGTGGTAGGATTACAGGCGTGAGCCATGGCGCCTGGCTTTTTTCTTTTTCTTTTTTTTTTTTTTAAGAGACAGTATCTCTCTGTGTCGCCCAGACTGGAGTGCAGTGTTGGTCACTGTAACCTCAAACCTTGAGGCTCAAGTGATTCTTCCACCTCAGCCTACCAAGTAGCTGGGACTACGGGCACATGCTACCCTGCCTGGCCAATTTTTTGTAGAGACATGGTCTCGCTGTGTTGCCCCATCTGGTCTTGAATTCCTGGGCTCAGGCAATCCTCCCACCTTGGCCTTCCAAAGTGCTGGGATAACAGGCATAGGCATGGCATCTGGCCAATAAGCATTCTTATATAGTGTTTACTAAGTGCCAAGCACTATCTCAAGCAGTTTTCTGGGGACTGCATATGTTTATGGGAAAAAGCCCATGGCAGAGGCCCCAGGAGACAGGCCTGCCTGGAGGGCTGGGTTGGGAGTGAAGAGCAGGCCCCCTCAGGACCAGGGAGCCTCCAGGAAAGAGTCCCTCCTCCCAAGGGTGCAGAGCTAAGGCTCCTGCTTGGTTGGAAGGTCCAAGGGGCAATCCTGAGTGGAACACTGTGACTATCACTCTGATTGTCTCCCTACAAGGCCCCACGGACTCCAGCAGGCAGAGAATCAAAATAATAATAAATTAAAGCAGCTCAAGGCATCTGCAGACACGGTGTCAGGCAGGAGGCCGTACCTCAGGGCACAAGAATAACAGCAGCCTGACTTGCTGTAGCAACCTACTGCAGAGGCCGTTGGTAACCACCATCCGGGGCACAGACTCTGGGGCTGCTCATGCCTGCGTGTATGTGTGTGTGTGTGTTCGCATATGACATTTTGAGACACCTGGATCTATCTGAGAGGTACTCAGCTTCCTGCAGAAAAGGTGGGGACAGACCAGGAGAAGTAGCATTTTTTTTTTTTTTTTTTGAGACAGAGTCTCGCTCTGTCACCTGGGCTGGAGTGCAGTGGCCGGATCTCAGCTCACTGCAAGCTCTGCCTCCCGGGTTTACACCATTCTCCTGGCTCAGCCTCCCGAGTAGCTGGGACTACAGGTGCCCGCCACCTCGCCCGGCTAGTTTTTTTGTATTTTTTAGTAGAGACGGGGTTTCACTGTGTTAGCCAGGATGGTCTCCATCTCCTGACGTCGTGATCTGCCCGTCTCGGCCTCCCGAAGTGCTGGGATTACAGGCTTGAGCCACCGCGCCCGGCCGAGAAGTAGCATTTTGTAACTTTCTACCCTGAGTGAGCAGGAGACAGTCTGCACAGAACAACAGATGTGTGTGGGGATGTACTGATTTTCAATTACGGCAATAACAAACTGCTGCAAAAAACCCCACAAACTTATTGTCTTAAAATTCTATAGGTTAGAACAAGGGTCCCCACACCTTGAACCACAGACCAATACCAGTCTGTGGCCTGGTAGGAACCACGTTGCACAGCAAGAGGTAAGTGGTAGGCGAGTGAGAGAAGCTTCTTCTGTATTTACAGCAGCTCCCCATTGCTCGCATTCCCACCTGAGCTTTGCCTCCTGTCAGATCAGTGGCAGCATTAGATTCTTAGGGGAGCATAAACCCTATTGTGAATAGCGCATGCGTGGGATCTAGGCTGTGAGCTCCTTATGAGAATCTAATGCCTGATGATCTGTCAGTGTCTCCCATCACCCCTAGATGGGACTGTCTAGTTGCAGGAAAACAAGCTCAGGACTCCCATTGATTCTACATGATGGTGACTTGTATAGTTATTTCATTATCTATTACAATGTAATCATAATAGAAATAAAGTGCACATTTAATGTAATGTGCTTAACCCATCCCGAACCCTCCCTGTCTCCCAGTCTGTGGAAAAACTGTCTTGCACAAAACGGGTCCCTGGTGCCAAAAAGGTTGGGGACCACTGGATTAGGAGTCAATATGGTTTGGATTTGTGTCCCACACAAATGTCATGTCGAATTGTAATCTCCATTGTGGGAGATGGAGCCTGGTGGGAGGTCATTGGATCATGGGGGCGAAGTTCTCATGAATGGTAGGGCCATCCCTTTGGTGCTGTTCTTGCAATAATGAGTGAGTTTTCATGACACCTAGCTCTTTAAAAGTGTGCAGCTCTGGCCAGGCACGGTGGCTGACGCCTGTAATCCCAGCACTTTGGGAGGCCAAGGTAGGCAGATCACCTGAGGTCAGGAGTTGGAGACCAGCCTGGCCAACATGGTAAAACCCTGTCTCTACTAAAAATACAAAAATTAGCCGGGTGTGGTTGTGCGTGCCTGTAATCCCAGCTACTCGGGAGGCTGAGGCAAGAGAGTCACTTGAACCCAGGGGGCGAAGGTTGCAGTGAGCTGAGATTGTGCCACTGCACTCCAGCTTGGGCGATTGAGTGATAATCTGTCTCAAAAAAATTAAGTAAGACCAGGCATGGTGGCTCACGTCTGTAATCCCAGCACTTTGAGGGGGCCGAGGCAGGCAGATCACGAGGTCAGGAGTTTGAGACCAGCCTGGCCAACATGGTGAAATCCTATCTCTACTAAAAATTAGCTGGATGTGGTGGTGCATGCCTGTAATCCCAGTTAATCAGGAAGCTGAGGCAGGAGAATCACTTGAACCTGGGAGGTGGAGGTTGCAGTGAGCCGAGGTCACATCACTGTACTCTAGCCTGGGTGACAGAGGGAGACTCCGTATCAAAAAAGAAATAGAGAAATAAAATAATAATAATAAAATTATGTAGCTCCTCCCCTCCTCTCTTGGTCCTGCTCCCCCTTGCCTTCCACCATGAGCAGAAGATCCCTGAAGCCTCCCCAGAAGCAGATGCTGCCATGCTTCCTCTAGAGCCTGTGGAACTGTAAGCTAATTAAACCACCTTTCTTTATAAATTATTTAGTCTCAGTTATTTCTTTTTTTCTTTTTACTTTTTTTTTTTTTTTTTTTTTTGAGACGGAGTCTCGCTCTGTTGCCCAAGCTGGAGTGCAGTGGCCAGATCTCAGCTCACTGCAAGCTCCGCCTCCCGGGTTCACGCCATTCTCCTGCCTCAGCCTCCCGAGTAGCTGGGATTACAGACACCTGCCACCTCGCCCGGCTAGTTTTTTGTATTTTTTTTTTATAATACTTTAAATTCTAGGGTACATGTGCATAACGTGCAGGTTTGTTACATATGTATACTTGTGCCATGTTGGTGTGCTGCACCCATCAACTCGTCAGCACCCATCAATTCGTCATTTATATCAGGTATAACTCGCAAGTGTTTTGTATTTTTTTAGTAGAGACGGGGTTTCACCGTGTTAGCCAGGATGGTCTCGATCTCCTGACCTTGTGATCCGCCTGCCTCGGCCTCCCAAAGTGCTGGGATTACAGGCTTGAGCCACCGCACCTGGCCCTTTTTACTTTGTGTGTGTGTGTGTGTGTGTGTCACCCAGGCTGGAGTGCAGTGGCACAACCTCAGGTCACTGCAAGCTCCGCCTCCTGGGTTCAAGCAGTTCTCCTGCCTCAGCCTCCTGTAGCTGGAATTTCAGGCGTGCACCTCCAGGCCCAGCTATTTTTTTTTTTTTTTGGATTTTTTTTTTTTTTTTAAAGTAGAGACGGGGTTTCACCATGTTAGCCACGCTGGTCTTAAACTCTTGACCTCGTGATCTGCCCGCCTCGGCCTCCCAACATGCTGGATTACAGATGTGAGCCACTGTGCCTGGCCTTAGATATTTCTTTATAGAAGTATGAGAATGGACTAATACAGAAGTTGTACGTGAGTCTCACTGGGCTAAAATCAAGGTGTTGGTAGGGCTGCAGTCCTTTCTGGAAGCTTCAGAGGAGAATCTGTTTTTTTGCTTTTTCCAACTTCTAGTGGTTACCTATACTCTTTGGCTCTTGGTCCCTTCCTCTGCCATCAAAGGCAGGAACATTGCATCTCTCAGACCATTCTTCCCTAGCCACATCTCCCTTGGGTTCTGACAGTAGCTGAGAATGATTCTATGCTTTTAATGACCCCTGTGAGTAAGTTGATACCATCTAGAAAATCCAGGATAATCTTTGCTTTTCATCTCAAGGCCCATTCCCTTAATTGTCATGGCGATCAGCTACTATCCAGGGCCAGAGGTGCAGACAGTAAAAAGAACTTTTACTTTGCTCGCTGCAACCTTTGCTTCCCAGGCTCAAGTGGTTCTCCTACCTCAGTCTCTTGAGTAGCTGGGATTATGGGTGCCCACCACCATGCCCGGCTAATTTCTGTATTTTTAGTAGTGACAGGGTTTCACCATGTTGGCCAGGCTGGTCTTGAACTCCTGGACTCAAGTGATCCACCCTTCTGAACACCTTGGCCTTCTAAAATGATGGGATGACAGGCGTGAGCCACCACACCCGGCCTAGTGGGTACCATTTGAACACCCAGCTAACTCCCTACTCTAAGTCACACCTGAGCCGTTTTATCATGGGGGCTGTCAGAGGCACTGCTCTTTTCCACTGAAGCCTGTACCCAATCCCTAGACCTTGTGTGCTTTTCCCCGCACCCACTTCAAAGGCCCGTGGCTTTGGGACGCATCTCCACCTCATTAGTCATTCCCTCCTCTGCCCCATCACATCGAAACACAATGCATTGTAGTTATTTATGTCCAGAGCTGGTTCCCCAGCTAGGCTGTCAGCTAGCCAGTGCAGAGGGTGTGTATTAGTCACATTTGTATCATCAGCCCCCGATGGGCCACAGCCACATATTTGTTGAGTGAATAACACAAGGAGCATCTTTAGCATTTCTTTGTGGGGCCCGATCTTCTCAACAAAGGTACAGGGAATTCTCCACACTAATCAGGCCAGCTGGTCTGGGTGGCATTTTATGTACTTTTTGTTGTTGTTGTTGTTTCCTGATGGAGTCTTGGTCTTTCACCCAGGCTGGAGTGCAGTGGCGCAATCTGCAACCTCCTCCTCCCGGGTTCGGGCGATTCTCCTTCCTCAGCCTCCTGAGTAGCTGGGATTACAGGTGTGAGCCACCACTGCTGGTTAATTTCTTTCTTTCTTTCTTTTTTTTGGTAAAGATGAGGTTTTGCCACGTTGCCCAGGCTGGTCTCAAACCGGGCTCAAGTGATCCACCTGCCTTCATCTTCCAAAGTGCTGGGATAACAGGTGGGCCACCATGCTCAGCAGAGTAAAAAATGTTTAACAGCTTTATTAATGTAGGATTCATATGCCATACAATTTGCCATTTAAAGTGTGCAACTCAATGTTTTCAGTGTATTCACAGGGTTGTGAAACCACCATCACCATCCATAATACTTTTAGGACATTTTTGTTTCCCAAAGAGAAACTCCGTATCTATTAGCAGTCACTGCCCATCCCTGCCCCTAACCACTCTCCTAGCCTTCTTTCTGTATCTGTAGATTGGCCTCTTCTTGGATATTCTATATAAAGTCTATCTTACATATGTTTTTGTGTTCTTTTGAGGAGTCTTGCTCTGTCACCCAGGCTGGAGTGCAGTGGCGTGATCTCGGCTCACCACAACCTCTGCCTCCCGGGTTCAAGCAATTTTCCTGCCTCAGCCTCCTGAGTATCTAGGATTACAGACACCTGCCACCATGCCTGGCTAATTTTTGTATTTTTAGCAGAGACGGGGTTTCACTATGTTGGCCAGGCTGGTCTTGAACTCCTGACCTTGTGATCTGCCTGCCTTGGCCTCCCAAAGTGCTGGGATTACAAGCGTGAGCCACTGTGCCTGACAATTTTTGTATTTTCAATAGAGACGGGGTTTCACCATGTTGGCCAGGCTGGTCTTGAACTCCTGATCTCAGGTGATCCACCCACCTCGGCCTCCTGAGGTGCTGGCATTACAGGCATGAGCCACCCGGCCAGGTGATATGTATTATTTTGTGTCTGGCGTCTCATTAATAGCATCATGTTTTGGGAGGTTATCCATGTTGTAGCATGTTATCTATTGATCTATCTATATGTTATATGCATTTTTTGCAACAAGGTCTCTCACTCTGTAGGCTGGAGTGCAGTGGTGTGATCATAGCTCCTGCAGCCTTGACCTCCTGACTTAAGTGATTCTCCTGCCTCAGCTTCCCCAGTAGCTGAGACTACTGGTGCTCACCACCACACACCGGGCTAACTTTTCGTAGAGAGGGGGTCTGGCTATGTTGCCCAGGCTGGTCTGGAACTCCTGGTCTCAAGAAATCCTCCTGCCTCCATCTCCCAAAGTATTGGTACCAAGCCTGGCCTCCTTTTTATTTTTAAGTAGTTTTACATTGTACAAATGTAGCACATTTTATTCATCTACTCATCAGTCTTTAGTTAATGCATCCCTTGTATTTCTTCAGAATCACTGGCATTCAATACCCACTGGACAAGTTCCTAGAGGAGTGACTTTTGGTAAATCATAATCTCTCCAAGTCTGCCTCAGTTTCTTCAATTGCAAAATGTCAATAATAATGGAATCTACTTCATAGAGAGTCATGGTTGTATTGCCACAGTAATTAATAAAGTGCCAGGCACATTATAAGGATTATCTGACACATTTATTATTTACAAAGTAAGGAACAGAGGCCATTGTGGTGGCTCACACCTGTAATCCCAGCACTTTGGGAGGTGGAGGTGCGAGGATCACTTGAGGCTAGGAGTTCAAGACCAGCTTGTGCAACATACAGACTCTCCCATCTTTACAGAAAAAAAAAAAATTCTAGCTGACCCTTTCGACAATAATTTTTTTTTTCTAGAAAATTAGCCAGGTGGGAACGGACATGGTGGCTCACACCTGTAATCCCAGCACTTTGGGAGCCCGAGGTGGGCGGATCAGGAGGTCAGGAGATCGACACCATCCTGGCTAATACAGTGAAATACCATTCCTATTTAAAAAAAAAAAAAAAAAAAAAACAGCGGGGGGGGGCGGACCCCCTTGTTCCCCCCAGCCGGGGGGGGGGTGAGGGGGGGTAGTGGGGGCCTGGGAGGCGGG
>NW_022334940.1:24358-39483 GCF_002776525.5 Piliocolobus tephrosceles
TGGTGGCTCATACCTGTAATTCCATGACTTTGGGAGGCTGAGGCAGGTGGATCACGAGGTCAGGAGGTCAAGACCAGCCTGGCCAAGATGGTGAAACACCGTCTCTACTGAAAAATACAAAAATTAGCTGGTGGCGGGTGCCTGTAATCCCAGCTACTTGGGAGGCTGAGGCAGGGAATTGCTTGAACCCCGGAGGCAGAGGCTGCAGTGAAGCGAGATTGCGACACTGCACTCCCGCCGGCCGACAGAGCAAGACTCCCTCTCAAAACAAAAACAAACAAACCAACAAGTAAACAAATAATAGAAAACACGAGAGAATCCTGTCCGCAAATGCTTAGCAGTCTGAAGTCAACCTGGGCGAAGGATACTGGAACACTCCCCTACCCGCCCCGCCGAGAATGGGGAACTGGAGGCGCCAGGTTGCGAGTCCGCCAAGCTCCCGGCATGCTGCGCGGGGCTCCTGCGGAGCACCTTGGCGCGCGGAGCTGGCACCTTGGCACCGTGGGCGGTGGCGGGGACAGCTGTAGAGTGTGAAGTTCCTTGTCTGCTGGCAGCCAGAGGCGACGAGTCTGGATGTCATGGAAGTGTAAGTCTCCTCGGGTGCGTCCCTTTTGGGATGAGGAGCCTAACGGTTGGACCGCTGAGAGCCGAGAGTCTTGGGGACTGGGCGACCGTCGTTCGGGAGTGAGGGCCGGTCCTGTCCGGGAGGGCCCCAAGGTGGGGACGGGGACAAACGGGACTCAAGCTATGCCCCTCCGAACTTTCGCTTCCCCCCGCCCCACACCCTGTGTCTAGGGTGCGGGGCCGAGCACCTCCGTGTCCGGCTGCCTTTCAATGTGCCCCCTCCTTCTCTCATTCATTTACCAGCATCTTTGGGTCACAGTGCGGTTGTGGAGCCCAGCCTGGTATCCCAGCCGGGACTTAGAAGGCTATAAAGGCCTGAGTCTGTTCGTCCTGAAAGTAGCTGGAGAAGAGACGAATCAGGGCCAGGTGGAGGAGCTCTGCTTGCCTCACTGGGCCCTGGGGAGCCCGTACTCAGAAGAGCTGCCCTCAGAGTTTGATGGGAGCAGTCAACACTGTGAGGGAAACGGTGAGTTTTTGGGTGGAGAAGGGAAGGATGTGAGTCAGGACTGGGACCAGAGAAACAGCACGGGGTGTGTGGGTGTGTGCAGGCAAGGGTAAAAGGTTTTCTGACAATTTAACTCCACGTGGTCTTTTCCATGGTTGCTCCTTGTGCCTCATACAAATGGAAGTTTTTGCATCTACTCTGAATGTGGGCTTTATATGATTGATATTAACTTGTAGGTATTACCTCTCTTGTGTTCCCTGTGAACTGATTGATACAGTTTCCTTCACGTTCTCTTGTCTCATGTTTAATGGTTATATGTACTATGACATTTCAGATGTTTATATTTTTATTTAATTAATTTTGTTTTTTCCCAAGAAACAGAATCTTGCTCTGTTCCCCAGGTGGGAGTGCAGTGGCGTAATCATGCTTCACTGCAGTCTCGACCTTCTGGACTGAAGCAATCCTGCTTCAGCCTCTCCAGTAGCTGGGACTACAGGCCCACACCATCACTCACTGTTAATTTTTTTAAAAAAAGTTTTTGTAGACAGAGGGTCTCACTGCAGCCCAGGCTCGTCTCAAGTGATCCTAAGCTCAAGTAATCCTCCTGCCTTGTATTCCCAAAGTGCTGGGATTGCAGGCGTGAGCCACCTCACCTGACTCCTTTTGATTTTTTTTTTTTTTTTTTTGACTTAACACAATATGTCTGTGTAACTGAAATTGATTTGCTTTCCAGGTTCACCAGGGCGAGTATTAAAGGACCAGTGAGTAGGCAAGGCTAGGAGCAAAACTGCAAATTTATTTTTTGGTCAGCCAGCTTTGTGGGGGAGGGGTGAGGTCCATCGGTCTCTGGCAGGGGAGGCCGAGGGAGTCCCCCCGGTGGAGCTCTCGGGTGAGGTTCTTAATGCAGTCCGGACAGGAGTGGGGGCTGAGGACGTTCACCCAGCACGCCCGTGGGAGCGGCTTTTATGTCCTGGGCCTGGGAGTGGGAGGGCAGTGGGCGGGACATAGGCAGGTCGGGCCGGGCGGTAGGCGTGGCTAGGCGGGTTCCGGTTTTTCTCCGTCGGAGGTCGGAGGTCGGGTTGCCCCTGCCCAGTAGACCTGTGTCTTTCCCCTGCCCAGTAGACCTGCGGGAAAGTTGACAGTGAAGAACCCGGAAATGCGCCATCTTGCCTCTGTTCGGCCAAACAGTCCAACCTTTTATTGATAATAGTGATAAGGGGTGCCGTGGTCTGTCTGGCTACTTCCTGCTGTTAAGGGACGTCATTAAGGTTGGGGTCTATGGTTGGTATTTGGACGTACGGATGAAGAAGCATCCGGTTGAAGGTGACGCGCGTGATCTCTTGAACTTTGGCTCGGAGAAATTTGATTAAAACAGGAGTGAGACATAAGACAAAACAGAGGATTAGTATGGGAATTAGGAATGGGAGCATCTGCTGTATTACGGGCAGCAGCCATATCAGTGGTCCGGGGGTGAAGGGGGTATTGTAGGTTTTTAATTCTGCTTTAATCCTGTTTAGGGTTTGGATGTTAGTGTCTACTAGGCCTGACTCGTTTATGTAATAGCAGCATTCTTCTCCTAAGAAGAGACATGTTCCTCCTTTTTCGGCAGTAAGTAAATCTAATGCTCGCCTATTTTGTGCTGCTACTTGGGCCACTGAGGTAATTTGATGCTGTAGAGAGGCCAGGCTTTCAGCTGAAGCCTCTATGGCCTCTCGAATTTGAGCTGTTAGAGATCGGGTAGACTGTACCGAGTGGGCAAGTGCCCCAGTTCCAAGCCCTGACGCTACTAAGGAGGAGGCCAGGGAGACTCCAATGACTAGGGGAAGGAAGACAGCCCGTTTTTGGAGGTCATTAGGAGGAGGGTTAAATTGTATGACAAGTTCAGCTATTTCTGCTTTGCTATATAAGGTTAAACTAGGTACTAGGGACACTGGGACACAGAGGGATTGACCAATGGATGTGTGATTAAGGACCTTGAAGAGGATTTTGTTGCACCAGAAATAACCTCTGATGGGAGCCGTCTGGGTCTTAGTGGGTGGCTGGGTATAATTACACCAGGAGGCGTTTGGAGTAGAGTAGCAGAAAGGAAGGATTGGACTTTCTGGGTTTTGGTATAGTGGGACTTGGAGTAAGAATGGTTTTTGGGAGGTGTCTGTAGAGTTAGTTGTAACCTTGAAAGCAGTAGGTAAGGGGACTGCCACTAAGGGGGCTCTTTCAAGGGCCGCACAGAGGAAACACTGGGAGAGATTTGTTAGGTTGGCTGCCTGTGTTAGGTTTAACCCTTGACGGACTAGTTGTAACCATGAGAAGGGGTCCTTATTGGAGGAGTGTAATTGATCTTGTAAGGCCTGTTCTTGTGCTTGTGTGGCTAAGGTTAAATTCTGTAGGGCTTGTATGTTTTGAGGAAGGGATTTTTTCTGGACAAGTGTTCTTTTTATCAGGAGAGTAGCCATGGGAAATGAACTAAGAATTGTGTAGCCTGTGTAGAGTCCACCTTTGACTCCGTCTGCCCATTGGGGGTTCCATGGGTCTTTGATATTTAATTGGTATTGAAGGGGGGGTCGTAGATTCGCAATGGTGAAGAGAGCAGTGGGTTTCTCCTGTCTCAAGGTTGCATAATGGATGTTACAATAAATATAAGGGCATCCTAGGTTCTTTTGTTTCCAGTAAGTCTTACGATTGTAATGTGTCTGATCGTGCAGGAAGCAGAGAGCCTTAGTTCCGGCTGCACTGCAACACAATAGGGTGAAATTTATAGTAAGTTGGGGTTGGCAGCCTGAAGGGGGGCAGTCAGCAGTGCCTTGTAGCTGTGAGTGCTGTTTATTTTTGCGTGACCAGGTTTCAACTATAGAGAATCTCCATATGAAAGTTGGGTTAGTAATAAAGATTGAAATGCAAGAAAAAGATAGTAATATAAGTATGAAATAGGACTTCATCTTCAGTGTAATCACAGAGTACACCTTGTCACTGAAGATGTTCTATAAAGGTAAGCGGGAGAACCACTGTGATGGGCTATTATCTGGAGGCAAGTGGGGATCTGGGGTAAGGTATTGGAATTCTGTTATGTTTATATAGAGTATGGCGAGAAATTGGGATAAGCGTAAGAGGTCAAGGAACATGTGGTGGTTGGGAGAGTTTGGTGAATTTGAGACGGGTAGGGGTAAGTCTAGTAGATGTCCACTGATTGTCTTCTGTGGGGGCCTTTTTTAATTGTGATATATGGACCCAGTGCATGTGTCCTAGAAGTTTGGCTGCTGTGTATGTGGATGGGAGGACAGTACAGGGACCTTTCCACCTGGGTTGAAGATCTTTGGCTTGGATATCTTTTAAGTATACTTGGTCTCCTGGGCTGAGAGAGAGATGTGGGCTATAGGTGTCTGATGGAGGGGGGTGTGCTAGTTCTGCATGTTGTCTCAGGAGTTGTCTCAAGATGGTGAGGTATGGGAGATAAGTTGCCAGCGGGGAAGAAAGGGTGGGTAACTGCTGGAGGGTGAGGGGCCGGCCGTAAACTAATTCAAACGGACTGAAGCCTGTTGGACTCCGTGGGACTGCTCGCAGCTAGGTTAGGGCTAAAGGGAGGAGATTTACCCATGACTGTCGAGTCTCGAGGGAGAGTTTGGTGAGCTGTTGTTTGATGAGTCCGTTAGCCTTTTCTACCTTATCAGAAGACTGAGGTCTATAAGGAATGTGAAGTTTCCAGGTGATGTGTAGGAGGGCTGCCACCTGTTGGACTACCTTGGAGATGAATGCTGGACCGTTGTCGGACTGAAGGGTGATTGGGAGGCCAAACCTAGGGATAATATGTTCAGTGAGTATGGAGGCAACTATATTGGCAGTTTCTCCTGTAGTAGGATAGGCTTCTATCCATCCTGAAAAAGTATCAATGAGGGTTAAGAGATATTTGAATTTTTTATGTTTTGGCATATGTGTGAAATCAATTTGCCAGTCTTCGCCTGGTTGGTGTCCTCTGAGTTGGTGGCTGGGATGGGGATTACACAATGCGCCTTGAGGATTTGTCTTTAGGCAGATAGGGCACTGCTGGTTGATTGTAAGTAAGTGTTTTTGTAGTGTTGGACAGTGGAGGAGGGGATTTAGAAAATTGTATAAGGCTTTGGGTCCTATATGTAAAGAATTATGTATGTCTGTTAGAATGGTATGGAGTTGTGTTTCAGGAATGACTAATTTGTTATCAATATATATCCAGTCGTCTGTAGTTAGTTTGGCTGTTGGATTTTGTAATAGTTTGGCCTTTTCCTCTTGGGTGTAAATAGGGGTATATTGAGGAGAGAGAAAACAAATAGAGGGAAGTGTGGGGGTGGAGAATCCGGCCGCCGATTTGGCAGTGGTGTCGGCAAAACTATTGCCAGCTGCTACCGGGTTAGATGGAGTTTGGTGGCCTTTACAATGTATAATGGCTACCTTGGAAGGTGCCGACAGTGCATCCAGTAGTTTGAGTATTTGGTTTTTGTTGATAATAGGGGTACCGCCGGTGGTTAAAAACCCTCTCTCTTTCCAGATGACTGAATGGGTGTGTGCAATTAGGAAAGCATATTTAGAATCTGTGTATATGTTTACTGTTTTTCCTTTTGATAGGAGGAGTGCCTGGGTTAGCGCAGTGAGTTCTGCCTGCTGTGATGTGTTCCCTTGTGGTAGGGGTTTTGCCTCTAAGACTGTGGAGGAGGTAACTACTGCATATCCTGCCTGTCTGTTTCCTTGAGGGTTGATAAAGGAGCTGCCATCCACAAATAGGGTTAGTTGTGCATTCTGAAGGGGCCGGTCATGCAAGTGTAGGTGGCTGGGGGGTTGAGCCTCCAGGACTTCAGGACAAGAATGTTTAGTATGAGGTGGTTTAAGAGGGTCTGGCAGTAAAGTGGCTGGATTTAGAGAGGGGCAAACTTCTAAAGTAACAGTGGGGTCTTCTATGAATAAGAGATGGAAAAGTTGGAGCCGGAATGGAGTTAAGTGGCTAATACTTTTATGAGAGATGAGATCCTGAAGACGGTGTGTGGAGAGGACTGTTAGATTACTGCCTCTAATGAGCTTTTTTGCTTCCTGGGTCAGGCAGGCTGCCACTGCCAATGCATGCAGACAGGGTTGCCAGCCTTGTACAGTTGGGTCTAGTTGTTTGGATAGATAGGCCACAGGGTGGTGGGTGCTGCCGACAGGCTGGGCTAAGAGACCAACTGCCACTTTCTGCCTTTCATCTGTAAAGAGTTGGAAGGGACGCTGGAAATCAGGCAGTGAGAGAGTGGGTTGTGAGAGAAGGCAAGCTTTTAAGCGGGTGAAATGAGTCGAGATTAACTTGGGGTTGGACAAAGGCCCATGTGGGGTTTCTTTAACTGCAGCATATAAAGGTTTGGCTAAGATTCCAAAGTTGGGGATCCAATGTCTGAAAAAGCCTATTAGACCTAGGAAGGATTGAACTTCTTTTGCATCTTGAGGGGGACAAGATTTCGTATTAGGGCCACACGGACGGTCGTTAGTGACCGGGTTGTTGGGGTGATTTCAATTCCCAAGTATGTGACGGTTTGGTGAGAAATTTGGGCCTTGTGTTTAGATACCCTATAACCTAGTGAGCCTAAATGGTTGAGGAGAGTTGCAGTGTCTAGAAGAGAGTCTTGTTTGGTTGGGCTACAGATTAGGAGATCATCTACATACTGCAGAACTTTGCTATTAGTGAGGGGGCAGGAGGCCAGGTCTCTTGCTAAGGCCTGACCGAAGAAGTGGGGGCTGTCCCGGAACCCTTGTGGGAGGACTATCCACGTCAGTTGAGTGGAGGTGTGTGTGTCTGGGTCTTCCCACGTGAAAGCAAAAAGGAACTGGCAGTCTGTGTGTAGGGGTATGGTAAAGAAAGCATCCTTAAGGTCTAGCACAGTAAAATAAGTAGAATTGGTGGGGATATGGGACAGAAGGGTGTAAGGGTTGGGAACTACAGGGTGCGTTGGACGGATAGCCTCATTGATTAGCCAAAGATCCTGTACTGACCTACACATTCCGTCTGCCTTTTTGACTGGAAGTATTGGAGTATTACAGGGGGAATGGGTGCGGACAAGAATATGTTGGCTAAGTAGCCGCGTGATAATTGGCTTTAAACCTTGTAGATGTGTCAGAGAGAGAGAGAATTGGGGGCAGTTTGGGAAACAAGTGGGGTCTTTGAGCTTGACAAGAACTGGTGGGTGGTGGGCCGCTATGACCAGGATGGAAGTGTTCCACACTTGAGGGTGTACAAAAATTGGGAAGATGGGGGGTGGGGGTGGCATAGGAGGAACGTGTGCGCATGCACAAAGCATGAACAACAGGTTGTGAGGGGATTGAAGGGGAGTAGATGAGGTGGTGGGAATGGATATGGAGGCCTTTAAGGTGCTCAAGATGTCTCGGCCTAATAAGGGGGTAGGGCATGAGGGTATAATGAGGAACGAGTGCACAAAGTAGTTGTTGGCCAGGCAGCAATTAAGGAGGGGAGTTTTTCATGGAGTGGATGGGTTTCTGTTTACTCCTACTACGGAGATATTGGATGGAAGGCTAGGTCCAGAGAAGGATGGCAAAACAGAATAGGTAGCCCCGCTGTCAATCAAAAAATTAATTGTCTTACCCACTACCAGGAGAGTTACCCACGGCTCGGCGAGGGTGATGGGGGTCCCTGAGTCTCGGCACCTTCAGTTATCGTCGTTCAGATGTAGGAACTGGAAGGAGCTCCCAGGATCCTGGGAAAGGGGGTCATGTCGAGACGTGGCACCTGTTCTCAGGGTGGGGCAATCAGACTTCCAGTGTCCTTCCTGTTGGCAAGCAGGGCAGGGGGTTGCTGGTGGATGAGGGTTAGGACGTTCACTGGCCCAGCGTCCTGATGCCTTGCACTTATAGCAAGGCTGCGTTGGGGCTCGGGGACCTTGTGGACACCTGTTGGCATAGTGTCCTGCCTTGCCGCACTTATAGCACTTTTGTAGCCTTGGAGTCTGCGGGGTGTGTGCTCTCTGGTCTGGGGTTACGACTGGGCTGTAAAGCCGCCACTAGGAGCTGCACTTTCTGTTTGAGGCGAGCCTGTCGCTGTGCCTCAGCCGTCTCCTCTCTGGAGTTATAGACCTTAAAGGCTAGTTTAACTAGGTCTTGCATTGGTGTCTCGGGACCATTTTCCACCTTTTGGAGTTTTTTGCGAATGTCAGGAGCTGATTGGGAAATGAAATGAGATGCCAAAATTGTGGCCCCTGTGGGGGAGGCCAGATCTAGCCGGGTATATTGGATTAGAGTCTCAGCCTATTTAGGAATGCGGCTGGATTTTCTTCCGGATTTTGAGAAATTTCTTTTAATTTGTTAAAATTTACGGCTTTGTTTGAAGCCATTTGCATACCAGCCAACAGGCACTGGACCATGATGTCTCTCCTACGGCTCCCAGGCTGGCCTACTTGGTAGTCCCAGTCTGGGTTTGCCGAGGGGACTCCTTGCTCCCCTAGTGGAATGGTGGCGTCAGTTAAATGTTGTTGGTTGGCATGCTGCCTGGCGGCCGCTAGGATGCATTCTTGCTCCTCAGGGTTTAGGGTAGAGGTTAAGATAACCTGGAGGTCATGCCAAGTTAAGTCATAGGCCTGACAAAGGTATCTAAATTCCTTTATGTAGATAGTAGGATTAGCTGAGAAATCCCCTAAATGCTTCTCAATTTTGGAAAGGTCAGCCAGTGAAAAAGGGACATGTACTCTGACTACCCCCTCCGCCCCAGCTACCTCTCGCAAAGGCGCTAACACTAGGAGGGTGTGGGGCAGGAGTGGGGGTGTCAGCAGGGCACTTAGAGTGGGTGTGGGCAGAGATCGGGGACCCAAGGCAGCCGGTTGAGGATGTGGAAGGGGGCACGGGAGCGAGCAGGCCACCAGTCGATGAGGAGGAAGGAAGAGGAGTCTGGGCAGGAAGGGAGGGGGTGGAGAGAGTGGGGAGAGAAGGAGGAGTATAGGGCGGGAGTGAGGGTGCAGGGACGAAAGGAAACCCTAGGTCCTCCGGCTGAACAGAAAGGAACGAAGACTCCTCTTTTTCGCGTTTCTGTGAGCCGGCATCCTTGGCTAGCATAACTTGGGCCAAAGAGCACCAGCTACACAGATTGGGGCGAGAGTGTAGGTCCCAAAAACCTTGGGTGTAATTGATTTCAGACCACTTGCCTAGTCGCTGGCAGAAATTGTTGAGGTCAGTTAAAACATTGTGGTCTAGGGTGCCCTCTGGTAGCCATTGAGACTGACTGTCTAGTTTGTATTGGGGCCACGCCACAGTGGAGAAGAAAATTAACCGCTTTCTTTTGAGGTCTTGTTCGAGTTGTAGAGTTTTTAGATTGGCTAGGAGGCACCCTAAATGGGTGCTCTTTGGAAATTTGGACTGGGGGTTTCCCATTTGTTTCCTCTTTACTTGCACAATGGACACAATGGAAGTGGAAGTGGATCTCTGCCTGGCTTCAAAGCATCCTTTGGAACCACCAGAGACAGACTGGAGGCTCTTGAAGCCAAGGTGGAGATTACCTTCAGGTGGATGTCTCCGTCCTGAATGGGTCTCCTGAGCCACTTGGTGGCTCAAAAGTGGGCCTTGGACCTGCACAGGGTTTTTGGCCGAGGGAGGTAAAGAGGAGACAAGGGCACTTACCCCAGAGAGGCCGTGAGAGTGAGGGAAGCGGGTCTAAGGTCCTGGTCCGTCCATGGCGTGGAAGCAGGAGGTTCCTCAATCCTTAGAGGCCTGAGGAGGGGGGTCTCCTCCCGGGTTTCGGCACCACCTGTTTTGCTTTCCAGGCTCACCAGGGCGAGTATTAAAGGACCAGCGAGTAGGCAAGGCTAGGAGCAAAACTGCAAATTTATTTTTTGGTCAGCCAGCTTTGTGGGGAAGGGGTGAGGTCTGTCGGTCTCTGGCAGGGGAGGCCGAGGGAGTTCCCCGGTGGAGCTCTCGGGTGAGGTTCCTAATGCAGTCCTGACAGGAGTGGGGGCTGAGGACATTGGCCCAGCACGCCCACCGGGAGCGGCTTTTATGTCCTGGACCTGGGAGTGGGAGGGCAGTGGGCGGGACATAGGCGGGTCGGGGCCGGGCGGTAGGCGTGGCTAGGCGGGTTCCGGTTTTTCTCCCTTGGAGGTCGGGTTGCCCCTGCCCAGTAGACCTGTGTCTTTCCCGGTCGTGGGAAAGTTGACCGTGAAGAACCCAAAAATGCGCCATCTTGCCTCCGTTCGTCCAAACAGAAATGAAAGGCTCATGAAACAATAATGTATGGAGTACACTCTCATATTGTCTATTTTTTAATTAAAATGAAGGGGCCAAGTGTGGTGGCTCATATCAGTAATGCCAGCACTTTGGGAAGCTTAGGCAGGAGGATCACTTGAACCTGGGAGGTGGAGACCAGCCTGGGCATACCTGTCTGTGCAAAAAATTAAAAAGTTAGCTGGGTGTGGTGGTGCATGCCGGAAGTCTCAGCTACTTACGAGGCTGAGATGGGAGGATTGCTTGATCCCAGGAGGCTGCAATGAGCTGAGATCCAGCCAGTGCACTCCTGCCAGAGTGACAGAGCAAGACTCTGTCTAAAAAAAAGAAATATAAGTTGACCCACTGAATTAATTTTGCAACCTACTGATGGGATTTCATCTGCAGCCTCAAAAACTATTAATATATTTTACTCTAGTACAAGCCATCATTACTAATTTTTCCCTATTTTCTAAAGCATTTCCTGTGAGCATACAATCCTGCTTTAGTGTATTCATCTTTTTTGGGATGGAGTCTTGCTCTGTTGCCAGGCTGGAGTGCAGTGGCACCATCTTGCCTCATTGCAACCTCTGCCTCTTGGGTTCAAGCAATTTTCCTGCCTCAGCCTCCCGAGTAGCTGGGGCTACAGGTACACGCCGCCACGCCCGGCTAAATTTTTCTTTTTGGAATTTTAGTAGAGACGGGGTTTTACCATGTTGCCCAGGCTGGTCTCGAACTCTTGAGCTCAGGCAATCCACCCAGCTCGGCCTCTCAAAGTGCTAGGATTACAGGTGTGAGCCACTGTGCCTGGCCACATGCCCACCTCTTACTTCATTTCTGCTTCCCATCCCAACAAAACTTCTTGAAAGTGCTGATTAGTCCCTCATTCTCTCTACCATTCTGTTGGGCTTTCATCCTCACTGGTCTACAGAAACGACTGTTAAGATTACCTGATTCAGGGGGCGCGGTGGCTCACACCTATAATCCCAGCACTTTAGGAGGCCAAGATGGGTGAATCACCTGAGGTCAGGAGTTTGAGACCAGCCTGGCCAACATGGCAAAACCCCGTCTCTACTAAAGATACAAAAATTAGCCGGGTGTGGTGGTGGGTACCTGTAATCTCAGCTACTCAGGACGCTGAGGCAGGAAAATCACTTGAACTCGGGAGGCAGAGGTTGCAGTAAACCAAATTATGCCACTGCACCCCAGCTTAGGTAACAGAGCAAGACTCTGAAAAAAAAAAAGAAAAACAAACAAACAAAAAAAAAACCTGATCCCTCCATCTTGTCAAATCCAGAGGTTGATTTTCTGGCCTCAATTTTCTTGATCTCTCAGCAGTGGTTAATACAGAAACTCTAGAAACTTTCCTTTCTTTGTGATATATGTTCCTTTGTGATATTTCCTCCTACATCAAGGACTACTTCACAGTGTCCTTCCCTAGGTCCTGTTCCTCCCTTGCTTGATGTCTAAGTGTTGAGCTATCTTAGGACTCAGTCCTGGGACCCTTTCTCTCCACACTCTGTCATTTAACCCATCTGTGTGCTGATGGTTCCCAAAGGTGTGTTCTAGCCTCTTCTCATCATCTGTCCAATTGCATAGACCAAAAATCTAGCCCTCTCTCCTCACTCCTTAAATGCAGTCCATCAGTGGTCCTGTTGTCTCCACTCTAGAATATATTTTGAATGCAGTTATTTTTCACCATCTCCACTATTAGCTTTGTAGTCCATCACCTCTGGGCTGGATTAAGCAATAGCCTTTGAGTGTTCACTCTTCCCCAGCCTCCATTCTGTTCTCCACATGGCAACTGGAGTGATCTTAAGTAATGACTGGCATATGTCATCCCCTGGGTAAAACCCTTCATTGACTTTCCATTGCAGTTAGAGGAAATCTCCATCCCTTACCAGGACCTGCAAGACCCTGTAAAACCTCACCTACTCCCCAGCCTGACCACTTGCCACTCTCCCAACCTCCCAGACACACACTTTCCACTGACAGGTATTTCCTTCTCCTCTAACCTTCTAAGCACTTTCTGAGGACCACTGTGTTGTGGTACCCTCTGTCTGGTATACTTTCCTCCTTGCCCTCACCCTGTTCTCTTCTTTTTATTATATTTTTTAATTTTTTTTTTTGAGACAGAGTCTAGCTCTGTCGCCCAGGCTGGAGTGCAGTGGCCGGATCTCAGCTCACTACAAGCTCCGCCTCCCGGGTTTACGCCATTCTCCTGCCTCAGCCTCCCGAGTAGCTGGGACTACAAGCTCCCGCCACCTCGCCTGGCTAGTTTTTTGCATTTTTTAGTACAGATGGGGTTTCACTGTGTTAGCCAGGATGGTCTCGATCTCCTGACCTCATGATCCACTGGCCTCGGCCTCCCAAAGTGCTGGGATTACAGGCTTGAGCCACCACGCCCGGCTTTAAGTTTGTTTTTGAGATGGGAGTCTCGCTCTGTCACCCAGGCTGGAGTCCAGTGGTGCAGTCTCGGCTCACTGCAACCTCTGCCTCCTGGGTTCAAGGGATTCTCCTGCTTCAGCCTACCAAGTAGCTGGGATTACAGGTGTGTGCCACCATGCCCAGCTAATTTATGTATTTTTAGTAGAGACAGCGTTTCCATGTTGGCCAGACTGGTCTTGAATTCCTGACCTCAGGTGATCTGCCTGCTGCCGGGATTACAGACGTGAGCCACCACACCTGGCCACCTGTTCACTTCTTGAAGGCTGTGTCCCTTTTCAAAGTCGCCTTTCCTCTTCAGTAAGTCTAACTAACGTAAGTTCTTTTTGTCTCTCATATCACCTTGATTTACTTTCCCTCAAATAATTACAAGTTGCAATGATAAATGTATGTTTACTTGTTTGGATGGGGGGACCGGTGTATGTTCACCTAATGCTTAACATTGCATCTGGCACACAGTAGGCATTCAGCAAATACTTGTTCAATAAAGTAATATAACAATACTTTATTAGCTTCATAAATATAGTCATTGCTCAGTGTCTTTGGGGGATTGATTTCGGGACCCCCTGCATATACCAAAATTCACAGATGCTCAAGTTCCTTATATAAAATGGTGTAGTTCTTGCATGTAATCTATGCACATTCTCCCATATACTTTAAATCATCTCTAGATGACTTATTATGATACCGTGACCTGTAATGCCAGTTTTGGCCATGGTTCCTGGCTCATAACTGCCATAACTGCCTGGCTCATAACTGCCATAACCTGGCTCATAGTCCTTATTACTTCCTAAGTGACTAAAACAGTAAACATAACTTTTGTTAAAGTATTTGTCCTTTGTCCCTGGTTCCTGAAGTGGCCTTAGAACAGCTTCAGAGCAGTAAAGGTGAAAGACAGTCTTTTGTTAGAATGTTGGGGCGCTGTAAGCCTCAGAAGCAGGCTTCAGAAAACAGAAGCTCTGTCTGTCTCTTGCCCTCTAATCATCCCCTGCCTTTCTGTCTTACAGCTAGCCGTAAAGAAATCTCTGACATATCTTGTCTGATTGTAGGTTATAAGACCCCTGTTTCAGAAGGGGTCCTGCCCCTTACCTGCGAGGAAGGAATACAGAGAGGCCAAGGAGAATCTGGATGGGCCTTGCTGGGTTTCTGCACTCGGTCTGCTAGTATTAGATCACACTCTTTATCCAGTCAAGTACTGTGAAGTTGGCCATGCTTCAATCATCTCTCTCCAGTGAAATCTCTACAAAAAGCCCAAGAGAACTTCTGGATAGCCTAACAGATGGAAGTTTCTGGAGGGTGGTACGCCTGGGGAGAGCATAGAACTCTGCATCCCCTCTCCATCCCTCACCCTGTGCACCACTTCATCTGTATCCTTGGTAATATCCTTTATAATAAACCAGTTAAACCTAAGTAAGTGTTCAAATTAATGAAGCCCGAAGAGGAGGTCCTGGGAACTGTAGCTTGAAGTCCGTCATGGAGAAGTTCTGGAGACCCTGACTTGTGTGACTGGTGTCTGAAGTAGGGGTAGTCTTCTGGGACTGAGCCCTCAGCCCGTGGAATCTGACACTGTTTTCAGGTAGTTAGTGTCCGGATTGAATTGGATGGGAAGATACCCAGCTGGTGTTGGCTGCAGAGTTGATTGCCTGCTTATTGGTAAAAATCCCCACCATCTGGTCACAGAAGTCTTCTGTATAGATTGTTGTCGGGTGAGAGCAGAGGAAAAACTGTTTGATTCTCAACCAACTTATAATACATGATGCAATGTAAAGGCTGTGTAAATAGTTGTTGTACTGTGTTCTTTAGGGAATAATGACAAAAAGTGTCTGTCCATGTTCAGTATGGAGGCAGCCATCCTAGGCCTAACTACACAGTACATGTCAGCAACAATGTAGCATTTTCTTAAAAACTTTTTTTGCATGTTTTTCCTTCCAGGTTGGTTGAATCTAAGGATGTGGAACCTGAAGCTAAGGAGGACCAACTGTATAAATTCATTAGCTAGCATCCTAGTTGCTAGGCGTGTATATTTTCTGACTTTCCTAAGTGAAATTGTTTGAATAAGGGTTTTTGTTCTTGTAACAGCCTGTCCACTTCTGCCAAGTAGTCAGTGACTTCTGGTAACCAATCTAGAATTTTGCGGCTAGTAATTCATGGGAAAATGAGGTTTCCTGATATAGACATGTGGTTTGGAAGTGGAAGGGCCCTGGAGTGGAAAGGTCTGGAAGCCTAACTTCTGGTCCTTACCTGGTCTTCAACAGGAGGCATGGCCTTTGGAAGTCTGCTCCTTGGGATCTTTAGCAGAACCTTGAGTTGCAGATACAGTTGACCCTTGAACAACAGGAGCTTGAACTTCATGGATCTCCTTATACGCAGATGTTAAAAAATAAATGCAGTTGGCCCTTCGTATCTGCAGGTTCCACAT
>NW_022334940.1:54483-90033 GCF_002776525.5 Piliocolobus tephrosceles
TCTCCGGTGTGCCGGTGTTACAGCGCAGTATTGGGGTGGGAGTTACCCGATTTTCCAGGTGTTGTGTGTCTCAGTTCCCTTGGCTAGGAAAGGGACTCTCTTCCCCCTTGCGCTTCCCAGGTGAGGCGATGCCTTGCCCTGCTTCAGCTCTCATTGGTCAGGCTGCAGCAGCTGACCAGCACGGATTGTCCGGCACTCCCGAGTGAGATGACCCCCGTACCTCAGTTGAAAATGCTGAAATCACCGGTCTTCTGTGTCGCTCGCGCTGGGAGATGGAGACTGCAGCTGTTCCTATTTGGCCATCTTGCTCCACCCACCTGTCAAGGTTTTTTTTTAAACCTCCTTTTTTATTCTGGGTTACATAATTCCCTGGCTGTCTTTACCTCAGTGAGTCCTGCAGTCACTATAGCCCCCTGCGAGGACAGATATATTGGTCACCATCAAGTGGATCTTTATTTTTATCTAACATTTACAATTCTGCCAGTTCTGACTCTTACATTCTCTTGCCTTGAATCCCAGGATCCACCTCTGATGTTCACTGTGGTCCACTGTGGTTCTAACTTGACCTATCAGAAGTCATCTGAATCGCTTTGTGTCTTTGTGTCTTGTTTTTTGTTTTTGTTTTTTTTTTTTTTTTATTTTTCGTAGCACCACTGAGAGTGCTGGGGAGTAAAAAGGGGATCTTCATTCAGCAGAGACAACCAAAAAGTGCAGCGTTCCTTTTGCAAGAGAGATACTGGAAGATTTCCAATGAAACCAGGTAGTCCCCACTCAGTAGCCAAGTCACAGTGTTTGGAAAACAGCCCATTTACTTGGGCAAGACTGACACCACCTGTGTGTCCCTTCCTCCCCGAGTCAGGGTGACTTCCACAGCAGCAGAAAAGTGCCTCCTGGACTGTTCACGGCAGACCAGAACATTTCTGGCCTGGGTTTGCTGGTCATCTGTGCTAGCAGGGAACACTAGAGGTGGAAATAAAAGATTTTCTAGTATGGAAATAAAGAGTTGGCATGAAAGTGGCTACTGAAAAGCATCTGAAATCATTTCTGTGCGTCGCGCTGTTTTCAGAGCCTTAACTATGTGTGGACTGTGGAGAAACTGCTGCTCCAACACCCCCACCATGTTCAGAGCAGCTGGTTCCAGAGGGCATCTGCAGGAATAGCCCCATGGTCCTAGGGCCGCCGTGTTTGTGTGGCAAACTGGGCCAGCCTCGACAGGGAGTGAGTAGAAGACTTTCACAGCTGCTGTTCAACTCCTCAGATGAGCTAAAGTCCCACATACCAACAAATTCATAGAAACGCTGTCATGCTGCAGCACTTAGCAGGGTCTGTGAGCCAGTTTCCACGTAGTTAAGCTGGCAGTGTCTGAACTGGAAGGTTAGAGGTAACTGGTTCTCCCAGGACATCCTTCTGACCTCAGCCATAGGGTCTTGACAGAAACGGACAGATGAGTGTAAAAGCCCATTGGCTTTATCATAACGGATGCCACTGAGTGTGACAAGACCTCCTTAAACAACGCTGCCTACAAATTAGCATTCCATGGCTTTACACCCCGAAATGACGCCGCCTACCCCCTCCCAGAGCACAGTCTTTCCTTAAGGACTCTCTCCTCCCTCTCTTCGAGGGCTCCAGTAAGGCAAGGATGGTGCATCAGTTCTGATTTGAAATATACGCTTTGGAAAAATAGAATATATATACACACACACACACAAAATATATATAATATATATAAATATATGTAATATATAAACTCTATAAACATATATAAAAAATATATTACTATATATAATATGTACTATATAAAAATATATTACTATATATAATATGTACTATACAAAATATATATTATATAATATATACTATATGTAAAATATATAGTATATATTATATATATATACTATATATAGTATATATAATATATAATATATTATATATAAAATATATTGGCCATGTTGGCCAGGATGGTCTCCCACTCCTAACCTCAGGTGATCCACCCACCTCGGCCTCCCAAAGTCCTGGGATTACAGGCATGGGCCACCATGCCTGGCCAAGTGTCGTTTTATAGCTCCAATATATATTATATATATACTGTATATAATATAATACATAAAAACCTGCTGCAAAATAAACTGAATGGAAAAGGGGTTTGAGACTGTCAGGGCAGAGTCTGTCGGGCATCAGTCCTGCTTGGGCTGCAGCTGCCGCTTCCAGGCCTCGTTCAAGTAAACCAGTCGTTTGTAGTTGATAATGAGAAGAAGGAAGTTCAGCACGTACGTGACGACGCAGATGATGCAGAACTCCTTCAGCACAAAGTACAGAATGTAGGCCAGGTACAGGGACCCCATGACCGACATGATGGAGGATGTCATGAGGATCAAAGCCGCCACGGCGCTTGCTGTCATGCCTGTAAGAGAAGAGACGTGGGCTCAGTCAGGCCTTGGCGCTGGAGAGAGGCTTTCTGAGTGACAAGGACTAACACTGGGTGACTTGCTGCAGTGTTTGAATACTGATCTTCCTGCCAAACTCTGAAAATTGAGAACAGAAATACTGGTCTGTTTCATTAAAATTATACAGGTGGACTCTGCAGATCAAATGCTAGCTTTTCAGGGTTTTGAGATGGGGTTTCACTGTATTGCCCAGGCTGGAGTGCAGTGATACAATCTCACCTCACTGTAACGTCTACCTCCCGGGTTTAAGCAATTCTCCTGCCTCAGCCTCCCAAGTAGCCAGGATTACAGGCATGTGCCACCATACCTGGCTAATTTTTTGTTGGCCTGGCTGGTCTCCAACTCCTGACCTCAGGTGATCCTCCCACCTCAGCCTCCCAAAGTGCTGGGATTACAGGCGTGGGCCACCATGCCTGGCCAAATGCCAGTTTTATAGCTGCAATGTTTTTGATTTCTCAGTCTTTCAGGTGAAATATCACTAATTTCACAAACTAACCTAGTTGAAAATATGCACACGAAGCAAACATGCAGTCTCACAATCACATTAAGCAATGAAGCTGACTTGTAACATCAACAGCCCTAAGACACCAAATGAATAAAGGGACATGAGGACAGCAGCCTTTTCCTAAACCGAGCTGCACACATTTGGTGAGAACCTTCTCTGGTTTTCACTACAGCCTCCCCATCTGTGGAAATTAAAATTTGCTTTTCCATGTTTAGATCAAATTGATTAAAAATCCACAATGAGAGGTGACTACATCAACAAGCTGCTGAGGAGAGGAAAAGAAACTCTTGCTCAACATTTCAGGAAGGGCTCACCCTGGTGGATAAGGGAAACCACAGCTCATTGGCTGTATGTGGGCCAAACCCGATCAAGAAAAATGGTGGACATGTGTGCTAAACCCAGGCTCTCAGTACAAAAAGGCACCTAAAGCCAGGTGCAGTGGCTCATGCCTGTAATCTCAGCACTTTGGGAGGCTGAGGCAGGCAGATCATTTGAGGTCAGGAGTTCGAGACAAGCCTGGTCAATATGGTTAAACCCCCCTCTACTAAAAAATACCAAAAAAAAAAAAAAAAAAAAATTGGCATGGTATTGCACGCTTGCAACCCCAGCTACAAGGGAGGCTGAGGCATGAGAATTACTTGAACCCAGGAGGTGGAGGTTGCAGTGAGATGAGATTGCACCACTGCACTCCAGCCTGGGCAACAGAGTAAGACTCTGTCTCATTTGAAAAAAAAGGGGGGGGGGCACCTGAATTCTGGACTCTATCTTCACATGTATTATTTTTAGTTTCCTGTGGCCAAATGCACATGGAGAATATGTGCATTTATTTTCAAGGACAGAGAAGGCAGAGCATGTTAAATGGCCCTCCTACCCAATGACTCATGGATAAGGATAACAGAAACAGGAACAAAATAACAGGTGGGAGCAGGTTTAAAGAAGTCAATTAAAGAGCTGAAATCCCGGTGCCTGTTGGCAAAAAGAAAAGCAACAAGAAGACGCCTATGGGGTGGCTGGGCCACAGCCACGGGACTAGATGCTTTCATAGGGCACTTCAAGACTAAGGTGCTGCTGAATTACTGCAGGGACTAGCAAATCTGGCCAGCTACCTGCTTTAGCAAATAAAGTTTTATTGGCACGCAGCCATGCTCATTCATTTATGTAATGTCTGTGACTGCTTTCACGCTAGAAGGCAGAGTTGAATGGCTGCAGCAACTGGCAAAGTCAATTTTCTGCCAGGCCCTTTACTAAAAAAGTTTGCTGACTTTACCTATGCTAAACAACAAACGTTTCAAAATTAATGCGGTCACTCTTTTATCTAAGAAAGTTAATTTCAAAATGATACGGGCAAGTTATTTCTTCCTCCATGCCTCTCTTTTCTCAACTGTAAAATTGGGATAACAATCATGCTTACTTCCCAAGACTGCTAAATGAGCTGAGATAATGCAGGGTTAAAGCACTTAGAATAGCGTATAAATACCAGCTCTCCGTTAAATACTACCGTAATGCAACTAGGTACTTGTGGCTCAGGGTAAAATTTCCAGTGGAATTTAAAATGTGCTGTAACTAAATAAATGATGGTACAATTATGCAATGGATTATTCTGCAGCTGTAAAAAAGAATGAAGACATTTAATAAACTGATATGGAAAAATCACCATGATATATCCATCAAACAAAAAAAGAACATGCAAGTTGTAGGATAGAACAGTGGGTATAGCATCTGCCTTTTATATTTTAAAAAGGAGGAAAATTAAGATTGTGTATGTGTACTTTCTCGTATATGCAAAAAGAAACTCTAAAACAATAACAAGCTACCAGTCCGGGCTGAGGAGCAGTGGAAACCATGGAAAAAGAGAAGGGGTGGGCCAGATTTTTCTTTGTGTAACATTTTATATATATTTTTTTTTTCTGAAGGAGCCTCGCTCTGTCACCCAGGCTGGAGTGCAATGGCGTGACGTTAGCTCACTGCAACCTCTGCCTCCTGGGTTCAAGCAATTCTCCTGCCTCAGCCTCCCAAGTAGCTGGTATTACAGGTGTGCGTCACCACGCTCGGCTGGTTTTTGTATTTTTAGTGGAGATGGGGTTTCACTGTGTTGGCCAGGCTGGTCTTGAACTCCTCACCTCATGATCCACCCATGTTGGCCTCCAATATGCTGGAATTATAGGCATGAGTCACTGCATCCTGTCCTTTTAAAGAACTTTTGAACCATGTGAATGGATTACCTATGAAAAAATTAAATTAAAAATGTATCTCAAACAGCTTAGAAGTGAGTACAGATGTTGTGCTCTGGAAACTGTTGGGTTAGTTCAAATGTGCCTCCCACAAAGACACCAACATTAAAAAGCATATGAAGCATCTAAATGCAAGTCAAAAAATGTGAATGAAAAAACACATATGATACATATGATTTAAAATATGTATATACCATGGCATTAAATTAATGGTAAAACAAAAATTTGGTTGTTGCACTTCTATCTTCAAAAGTTAATCTAGTTAAAGGCTTTTCTTAGGTTCTTTGCCTTTAAGGGAAAATGCCTTGCATTTGGGCCTATACTTCATATTCTTCTCTAAAAATCCAGCAAAACGGAAATATGCAGAATACAGAGTGAAATTTCTCCCTCCTCCCAACCAGCAGACCCTTTTCTATGCATTTACATGCATGTATACAAACATGTTTGTCCTATACTTATTATATCATAATTTGCATTTTCACTAAATAGTGTCTTTATCTTTCTAGGATGTAAATATAGATCTCCTTTTTCCTTTAATAGCTACATAGTATTTCATAGTATTTTCTAATTTATTCAACCATTATCTACTTCTAAGCTAACTCCTTTTTTTTTTTTTTTTTTTTTGCTATTTCACACTGTACTGCTATGAATATCTATGTGCAGACATCTTGGTACTTCTGCAAGATAAATACTTAGATATGGAACTGGGCAAACTCGACAGAACTACTGAGAATGATTTAGATTTACAATTTGCCTCATAACAAATCAATTTCAGATAGAAGAGTTACAGGTATTTTTAATGAACCAAATCAAAAGAACTGACAGGTAATGGAATATTAACAATTAAAATACAAAAGCATTGGTATGCAACAAGATCTTTAAAAAAGAAGAAAAATAAAATGCAAAGGTAACAATGGATGGATTTAACTCTAAAAGTATAAAAATACAATACAAATTCATAACACTAACAAAATAGGATAAAGAATGCATAAAATGTTTGTAACATATATAAAAATGTACTATTATTGGGATCACAATAAGTAAATGAGCAATAAAAGGAAATTAAAAAGAGTAAAATTTAAGGTAATAGGTACTAATATGTAACTATTAGCAATTTTTCTAATTATTGTCATTACATGATTAATGTAATGATTATCATTACAATAAAGAAGATTATCATTACAATAAAAAAGAAATTTTACAAAACACGTTTTAAAAATAAAGATGGCTGGAGCTTCAGGGAAACCAAAGAACTGAGGGAGAAGCAACTTGGTAACACCAATAAAAATTTAAAATATCTGTGTTTTTTGATCCTATGCCTGGAAATATATTTTGTGGAGATAATTCAAAGAAGGAAGGAGCAGGAGGTCTGTAAACAAAGTTTATCACTGCAGCATTATTTAGAAGTAAAAGGTGTGAAACCTAGATGTTAACAATAACACTTAGGATAAACGACACTATGTTGAAACAGAGTTCATATTAAATTATTGTTAGTTTTTGAGACAGGGTCTTTCTCTGTCACCCAGGCTAGAGTGCAGTGGTGTGATCTCGGTTCCCTGCAGCCTCCATATCTTGGACTCAAGGGATTCTCTCACCTTAGCCTTTCAAGTAACTGGGACTACAGGTGTGTGTTGCCACACCCAGCTAATTTGTGTATATTCTGTAGAGACGGAGTCTCGCCATGTTGCCCAGGCTTGTCTTGAGCTCCTGGGCTGAAGTGATCTGCCTTTCTCAGCCTCCCAAAGTGCTAGGATTACAGATGTGAGCCACCACACCGGGTCCCAAATTATTATTATTATTTATTTTTATGAGATGGAGTTTTGCTCTTGTTGCCCAGACTGGAGTGCAATGGCATGATCTCAGCTCACTACAACCTCTGTCTCCGGGTTCAAGTGATTCTCCGGCCTCAGCCTCCCAAGTAGCTGGGATTACAGGCATGTGCCACCATGCCCAGCTAATTTTGTATTTGTAGGGAAAAGAAAGAGAGATCAGACTGTTATTGTGTCTATGTAGAAAAGGAAGACATAAGAAACTTCATTTCAAACTGTACCCTGAACAATTGTTTTGTCCTGAGATGTCATTAATCTGTGACTTTGCCCCAACCTTGAGCTCACAGAAACATGTGTTGTATGGAATCAAGGTTTAAGGGATCTAGGGCTGTGCAGGATGTGCCTTGTTAACAAAATGTTTACAGGCAGTATGCTTGGTAAAAGTCATCTCCATTCTCCAGTCTTGATAAACCAGGGGCACAATGCACTGTGGAAAGCCACAGGGACCTCTGCCCTGAACAGCCAGGTATTGTCCAAGGTTTCTCCCCATGTGATAGTCTGAAATATGGCCTCGTGGGATGGGAAAGACCTGACTGTCCCCCAGCCCGACACCTGTGAAGGGTCTGTGCTGAGGAGGATTATTAAAAGAGGAAGGCCTCTTCCAGCTGAAATAAGAGGAAGGCCTCTGTCTCCTGCCTGCTCCTGGAAACAGAATGTCTCGGTATAAAACTTGATTGTACATTTGTTCAATTCTGAGATAGGAGAAAAACTGCCCTGTGGCAGGAGGTGAGACATGTTGGCAGCTGCTTTTTTATTCTTTACTCCACTGAGATGTTTGGGTGGACAGAAGCATAAATCTGGCCTACGTGCACATCCAGGCATAGTACATTCCCTTGAACTTATTTGTGATGGAGATTCCTTTGCTCACAGCTGACCTTCTCCCCACTATCACCCCGCTTTCCTGCCACATTCCTCTTGCTGAGATAGTGAAAATAGTAATCAATAAATACTAAGGGAACTCAGAGACTGATGCTGGTGCAGGTCCTCTGTATGCTGAGTGCCGGTCCCCTGGGCCCACTTTTCTTTCTCTATACTTTGTCTCTGTCTTATTTGTTTTCTCAATCTCTTGTCCCATCTGACAAGAAATACAGGTGTGGAGGGGCAGGCCACCCCTTCATCTGGCGCCCAACATGGGGCCTTTAGGGTGAAGGTATGCTAAGAATGTAAACATTGAGGACAGCCGACCAGAGATTCCCAAGTATGTCCACGGTCAGCGCTGTGGTAAGCTTGTGCACTCAGAGGAACCCAGGGTAACAATGGGACAAACTAAACTGAAAGTAAATATGCCCCTTATCTCAGCTTCATTAAAATTATCTTAAGAAGAGGGGGAGTTGGAGCTTCTACAGAAAATTTAATTATGCTATTTCAAACAATAGAACAATTCTGCCCATGGTTTCCAGAACAGGGTACTTTAGATCTAAAAGACTGGGAAAAAATTGGCAAAAAATTAAAACAAACAAGTAGCAAAGGTAAAATCATCCCACTTACAGTATGGAATGATTGGGCCATTATTAAAGCAACTTTAAAACCGTTTCAAATAGAAGAAGATAGCGTTTCAGTTTCTGATGCCCCTGAAAGCTCTGTAATAGATTGTAAAGAAGAGGCAGGAACAGAATCCCAGAAAGGAATGGAAAATTCACATTGTAAATATGTAGCAGAGTCTATAATGGCTCGGTCAACACAAAGTGTTGACTACAATCAATTACAGGAGATAATCTATCCTAAAACATTAAAATTTGGGGGGAAAAGGTCCAAAATCATCAGGGCCATTGGGACTAAAACCACAATGGCCACCTCCTCCTCAGCTGAGTGAGTGCTGGGGGAAGGAACCTGAAACTAGGCTCCCTACGACTTGGCTGGTGGTGCCCATTATTGCCCAACCTACAGTTCACTACGGTGAGGGAACAATTCAGACTCGCCCTGTAGCGTCCTGTCTGGGTCATGCAGTGGTCGCTCCCTAAGAAAAAGTTGGGGGCGCTACATAAAATAGTCAAAAGCTATTTTAAAAAGGAAACGTTTCACCCACTTTTCTCTCCTTAGAATTCTCCAGTGTTTGTAATTCAAAAAAATCCAGCAGATGGCGCATGCTGACCGACTTAAGAGCTGTTAATGCTATCATTCAACCCATGGGGGCTCTGCAACCTGGATTGCCCTCTTTGCCCATGATCCCCAAAGATTGGCCTTTAATTATAATTGATCTAAAGGTTTGCTTTTTTACCATTCCTCTGGCAAAACAGGATTTTGAAAAATTTGCTTTTACTATACCAGCCATAAAAAATAAAGAACCAGCCACCAGGTTTCAGTGAAAAGTGTTGCCTCAGGAAGTGCTTAATATTCCGACTATTTGTCAGACTTTTCTAGCTCAAGCTCTTCAACCAGTTAGAGACAAATTTTCAGACTGTTATTCATTATGTTGATAAAATTTTGTGTGCTACAAAAACAAGAGACAAATTAATTGACTGTTACACATTTCTACAGACAGAGGTTACAAATACAGGACTGACAATATTATCTGATAAGATTCAGACCCCTACTCCCTTTCATTATTTGGAGATACAGATAAAGGAAAGGAAAATTAAACCACAAAAAATAAAAATAAAAATAAAAAACACATTAAAAAATTGAATGACTTTCAAAAATTACTAGGAGATATTAATTGGATTTGGTCAACTCTAGGCATCCCTACTTATGCCATGTCAAATTTGTTCTCTATCTTGAGAGGGGATCCAACATTACATAGTAAAATAACATTAACTCCAGAGGCAACTAAAAAAATTAAATTAGTTAAAAAAAATTATGTCAGCACAAGTAAATAAAATAGATCACTTAGCCCCATTCCAACTTTTGATTTTTGCTACTACACATTCTCCAACAGACAGTATTGTTCAAAATACAGATCTTGTGGAGTGGTCATTCCTTCCTCACAGTACAATTAAGATTTTACATTGTATTTAGATCAAATGGCTACATTAATTGGTCAGGCAAGCTTACAAATAGTAAAATTGTATGGAAGTGACCAGATAAAATCATTGTTCCTTTAAGCAAGGAACAGGTTAAACAAGCCTTTATCAATTCTGATACTTGACAGATTGATCTTACTAATTTTGTGGAAATTATTGATAATCATTACCCAAAAACAAAAATCTTCCAGTTTTTAAAATTGACTACTTGAGTTTTACATAAAATTACCAGACATAAACCTTTAAAAAATGATCTGATGGTGTTTACTGATGGTTCTAGCAATGGAAAAGTGGCTTACACCAAGCCAAAAGAACTAGTCATTGAAATTCAATATCACTCAACTGAAAGGGCAGAGTTGGTTGCTGTCATTTCAGTGTTACAAGATTTTAATCAGCCTATTAACAGTGTATCAGATTCTGATATGTAGTACAGGCTACAAAGGATATTGAGACAGCCCTAATCAAATATAGTATGGATGATCAGTTAAACCAGCTGTCTGATTTGTTACAACAAACTGTAAAAAAAGAAATTTCCCATTTTATATTATTGATATTCGAGCACATACTAATTTACCAGGGCCTTTAACTAAAACAAACAAGCTGACATGCTAGTATCATCTGCCTTCATAAAAGCACAAGAACTTCATGCTTAACTCATGTAAATACAACAGGACTAAAAAATATATTTGATATCACATAGAAACAGGCAAAAAATATTGTACAATATTGCACTCAGTGTCAAGTCCTACACCTGCCCACTCAAGAGGCAGGAGTTAATCCCAGAGGTCTATGTCCTAATACGTTATGGCAAATGGATGTCACACATGTACCTTCATTTGAAAAATTGTCATTTGTCCATGTGACAGTTGATACTTATTCACATTTTGTATGAACAACCTGCTAGACAAAAAAACAAAGTACTTCCTATGTTAAAAAACATTTATTATCTTGTTTTACTATCATAGAAGTTCCAAAAAAAATTTAAAACAGATAATGGGCCAGGATACTGTAGTAAAACATTTCAAAAATTCTTAAGTCAGTGAAAAATTACACATACAACAGGAATCCCTTAAAATTCCCAAGGACAGGCCATAATTAAAAGAACTAATAGAACACTCAAAGCTCAATTAGTTAAACAAACAAAAAAATAGGAATATAACACTCCCCAAATAAAACTTAATCTAGCACTCTATACTTTAAATTTTTAAACATTGACAAGAATCAGACCACTACTTCTACAAAACAACATTTTACTGGAAAAAAAAAAACTGATTTGGTGAAAAACCAACAAAAATAAGACATAAAAAATGAAAAAGGCAATAAATAACATGGGGAAGAGGATTTACTTGTGTTTCACTGGAAAAAAATCAGCTTCCTGTGTGAATACTCACTAGACATTTATCTACAATAAACCCATTGAAGATGAAAAAAAAAAAAAAAACACCTCCGCAAAAACTAAAAACCCACAATCAAGCATCATCGACTTGCCAAGTAAACAAAATAGCAATATCAAAAAAACAGATAAAGTTGCCATCCACCAAAAAAGTGGAACCACCGACCTGGGGTCAACTAAAGAAGCTGACACAGTTAGCTAAAAAAAAAGCCTAAAAAAAACAAGGGTAACACAAACTCCAGAAAATATACTGCTTACAGCTTTGATAATTGTATCAACGGTGGTAAGGCTCCCCATGTCTGCAGAAACAGCTGCAGCTAATTATACTTACTGGGCCTATGTGCATTTCCTGCCCTTAATTCGGGCAGTCACATGGATAAATAATCCTATTAAAATATATATTAATAATAGTGCATGGGTACCAGGCCCCACAGATGATTGTTGCCCTGCCCAACCTTAAAAAAAAAAATAAATATTTCCGTTGGGTATTATTATCCTGCTACTTGCCTAGAAAAGGCACCAGGATGCTTAATGCCCAAACAACCCAAAATTGGTGGGTAGAAATACATACTGTCAGTGCCACCAGGAGATTTACTTATCACATGGTAAGTGAAATGTCACTTGAGCCACAAATAAATAATTTACAGGACTCTTCTTATCAAAGATCATTAAAATTTAGGCCTAAAGGGAAGCCTTGCCCCAAAGAAATTCCCAAAAAATCAAAAGACCCAAAAGTCTTAGTTTCGAAAAAATGTGTGACTGATACTACGGTGGTGTTATAAAACAACAAATTCAAAACTATCATAAACTGGGCCCTTTGAGGGCAATTATATTATAATTGTAAGGGCCAGACTCACTCATATTCACAGGCCCCATCCGTCTGGCCCATTAATCTGACCTATAAGAGTGATTTAACTAAAAGGGAAGACCAGGTTTATAAAAGGTCAAAATCACCCTATCCATAAAAATGCGGTAAAAAGAGAATTTCATCACTTCAACCAAAGTTAGTTAGTCCTGTTACTAGTCCTAAACATCCAAAATTATAAAAACTTACTGTGGCTTTGCACCACAGGAAATCAAGCTATAAAAACAAAAAAATCATAAGCCATATTATGCTATCAACCTAAATTCCAGTCTAACAATTCCTTTACAAAGTTGTGTAAAACCCCCTTATATACTAGTTGTAAAAAACATAGTTATTAAACCAGATTCCCAAGCTATAACCTGCGAAAATTTTAGATTGTTTACTTGCATTGATTCAACTTTTAATTGGCAGCACTGTATTCTACTAGTGAGGGCAAGGGAGGGCGTGTGGATCCCTGTGTCCGTAGACTGACCATAAGAGGCTTCCCCATCCGTTTATATTTTAACAAAAGTATTAAAAAAAAGTTCTAACTAGATCCAGAAGATTCATTTTTACTTTAATTACAGAGATTATGGGTCTTATTGCAGTCACAGCTACTGCTGCGGCTGCTGGAATTGCATTACACTCCTCTGTTCAAACTGCTAAATATTTAAATAATTGACAAAAGAATTCCTCAAGATAGTAGAATTCTCAGACCCAAATAGATCAAAAATTGGCAAACCAAATTAATCATCTAAGACAAACTGTCATTTAAATGAGAGATAGGCTCATGAGCTTGAAATATCCTTTTCAGTTACACTGTGACTGAAATACGTCAAATTTTTGTATTACACCCCGAGCCTATGATGAGTCTGAACATCACTGGGACACGGTTAAATGCCATCTACAAAAAAGAAAAAATAATCTTACTTTAAATATTTCAAAATTAAAAAACAAATTTTTTAAGGCATCAAAAGCCCATTTACATTTGGTACCAAAAACTGAGACAATTGTAAAAGCTGCTCATGGCCTCACAGACCTTAATCCCATCACTTGGGTTAAAACTATCAAAAGTTCCACTATTGTAAATTTTGTATTAATCCTTGTATGCCTGTTCTGTCTGTTTTAGTCCACAGGTGCATCCAACAACTCCAAAAAGACAACAACCAGCAAAAACGGGCCATAATGACGATGGCGATTTTGTCAAAAACAAAAGGGGGATACGTAGGGAAAAGAAACAGAGATCGGACTATTACTGTGTCTGTGTAGAAAAGGAAGACATAAGAAACTCCATTTTGACCTGTACCCTGAACAATTGCTTTGCCCGAGATGCTGTTAATCTGTAATTTTGCCCCAACCTTGAGCTCACAGAAACATGTGTTGTATGGAATCAAGGTTTAAGGGATGTAGGTCTGTGCAGGATTTGCCTTGTTAACAAAATGTTTACAGGCAGTATGCTTGGTAAAAGTCATCTCCATTCTCCAGTCTTGATAAACCAGGGGCACAATGCACTGCGGAGAGCCGCAGGGACCTCTGCCCTGGACAGCCAGGTATTGTCCAAGGTTTTTCCCCATGTGATAGTCTGAAATATGGCCTCGTGGGATGAGAAAGGCCTGACCATCCCCCAGCCTGACACCCGTGAAGGGTCTGTGCTGAGGAGGATTAATAAAAGAGGAAAACCTCTTGCAGTTGAAATAAGAGGGAGGCCTCTGTCTCCTGCCTGCCCCAGGGAATGGAATGTCTCGGTATAAAACTTGATTGTACATTTGTTCAATTCTGAGATAGGAGGAAAACCACTCTGTGGCAGGAGGCGGGACATGTTGGCAGCAATGCTGCTTTGTTATTCTTTACTCCACTGAGATGTTTGGGTGGAAGAAAGTATAAATCTTGCCTATGTACACATCCAGACATCCCACTATCACCCTGCTCTCCGGCCACATTCCTCTTACTAAAATATTAATAATCAATAAATACTAAGAAAACTCAGAGACTGGTGCTGGTGTGGGTCTTCCATATGCTAAATGCCGGTCCCCTGGGCCCACTTTGTTTTCTCTATACTTTGTCTCTGTGTTTTATTTCTTTTCTCAGTCTTTTATCTCACCTGATGAGAAATACCCACAGGTGTGGAGGGGCAGGCCACCCTTTCAGTATTTTTAGTACAGACGGGTTTTCTTTATGTTGGTCAGGCTGGTCTCAAACTCCCAACCTCAGGTGATCCGCCCACCTCAGCCTCGCAAAGTGCTGGGATTACAGGCATGAGCCACCACGCCCAGCCCTAAAATTATCTTTAAAAGCAGAAGACTGTAGGAATAGTGGATATGTAAAGGTGATGGGATTATGAATATGGTTTCTCATTAATGTCCCCTCAATATATGATATTTTTACAAGGCTACAGAGTCTATAAAATAGAAAACACATTTACAGGGAAGATGGGAGTGATAATTTCCTGGAATGGGACTGGTTTTTCTGGACATCATGAGATACTGCTGTCCATGATTAAACAGCAATTGACATAAATTCAACATTAATATAATAAAAATCTTAGCGAATCAAGTTTTCACAATACAAAAATGTTGTACATGCTAGTGGTTCTATAAATAACACATGCTTTTATTTAACATCAAGACACTTCAGCGCAAAGACACAAAGTACTAAACGGAATATAATGAACTTATTTTTGTATTGATAAATACTTACCAAGTAATAACTGTAGTATATAAAATATAAGTCCTAAGACACTGTTTGGCTGGTTTAATACACCATCCTTTCCAAAAATGGAATCCAAAAGACCAAATTTTCAACCCCATCTGTAAAATAAGGAAAACCTTGAGAACATTATCCAATTCTAAAATCAACCAAGTTGTCAAATGTCTTAAATGTCCTGTGTTGAGGGAGTGATTTACCCCAAAGAGGGAGGCCAATCACTAGATTTCTGATTAAAAATAATCATCTAAAATGAACATATCTAAAAGTGCCTGTATACCCATCTGAATCTCTCAGTTGCCAATTTCTATATATTCTCTTTTCCAAAAGGTAGGGCAAAGTATTCATTTTCCAGTGGCATTAGTATTTGCAGAAGGAGACTTCACTCTGCTTAAGCCAGGGTCTCTTAACAGTGGACCACTGACATTTTGGGCTACATAATTCTTTGTGTTGTGGGGTGTTCTGTGCATTACATAACAGTACCCCTGGGCTCCACCCACTAGATGCTGCCAGTACTCCACCCCAGGTTTGACTACCAAAAACGCAGTCACAGCCATTGCCAAACGTCCCCTGGGACACAACTGTCCCCAGTTGAAAGCCATAGATGTAAGTTGTGCTATTTATTCACTCAAATAATATAGATTGAAACGTTGTTTCTTCACAAATTTCACAAAGATATGCATTAAGAAATATACTGGGAATGTATTTTTTAAATGTAGGGCCAGGCATGGTGGCTCACACCTGTAATCCCAGCACTTTGGGAGGCCGAAGTGAGCAGATCACGAGGTCAAGAGTTCGGGACCAGGTTGGCCAACATGGTGAAACCCCTGTCTCTACTCAAAATACAAAAAATTAGCTGGGCATGGTGGCGTGCACCTGTAATCCCAGCTACTTGGGAGGCTGAGGCAGAAGAATCACTTGGACCAGGGAGGCAGAAGTGGCAGTGAGCCGAGATTGCACCACTGCACTCCAGCCTGAAAGAGCAAACCTCCATTTCAAAAAAAGAATGCAGGACAATATCAGAAACTATAGATCTTTCCTGGAATCCTATCTCAGAAGTTAAAAACCTGATATATTGTATACCCTATCAGGTTTTATTTGGAATTTAACTTTAAATCTTGGATTTGACTTAACATTTTTAAAACCTGATTTTCTTTTTTTAAATTGTTAATACTTATTTGACAAAACTTGATACAAATATCAAATTAACATTCATTTTGAATAAAAAAACCTTTAAAGATAATGTTAACTCTGGATGGAACAAGAGTGCTTCTTAAATACTAAAAAACATAACCAGTTATGGTGTTAAGTCAGTAGAGAAACACTCTAAATGAAATCTAAAGTTTGGTTCTGAAGACAAACTGCCCCAAAGCAAGGATAAATCAGTGATTCTTCACTGGCCATATACTTTAATGGCACTCAATGCCCAAGATAGAGAATGAAACCCCTGCATAACAGTGATGTTGGGAGAGAAGAATCACCCCGATTTTACAAACCAATGAAAGCCATGAAGTTTTTCTTTTTCTTTTTCTTTTTTTTTTTTTTTTTTGAGACAGAGTGGCATGGTCTCGGCTCACTGCAAGCTCCGCCTCCCAGGTTCACGCCATTCTCCTGCCTCAGCCTCCAGAGTAGTAGCTGGGATTACAGGCACCCAACACCATGTCCAGCTAATTTTTTGTATTTTTTTTAGTAGAGACGTGGTTTCACCATGTTAGCCAGGATGGTCTCGATCTCCTGACCTCATGATCCGCCCACCTCAGCCTCCCAAAGAGCTGGGATTACAGGCATGAGCCACTGCGCCCAGCTGCCATGAAGATTTTTATTGTACAATTATACAACCCTTTTTTTTTAAAAATATTTTTTTGTAGAGTTGGGGCTTTGCTGTGTACCAAGGCTGGTCTCCAAGTACTGGGCTCAAGCAATCCTTCCACCTTGGCCTCCCAAAGTGCTGGGATTACAGGCTGAGCTATCACACCCAGCCATACATTTCAAAGAACGTAAAATAATTTCCATTATATTCATGCATTCTTTCACTCATCTAAATACTCATTGAGCATGTACTGTGTGCATGTGCTGGGGATGCAGAAGTGAACCAGCCAGACAAGGTGCTGCCCTTGTGGACCTTAAATTCTATTTAGGGAAGAAATAAACAGGTAAACAAATGCCAGGTTACCTGCAGAAGTGGACACACCTGGTGACAGATACACAGGAAAATTAGAAGGGGAACCTCTATATCAGTGCTTCTGAAATTTTAAAAGCGCAATCACTTTGGGGTCTGGTTAAAATGTAAGCTTTTCCTTCAGTGCATCTGTGGTGAGGCCTAAGATTCTGCATTTCCAGAGAAAACAACCCAAAATGAAAAGCTTGCAGGGGATACTGACGCTTCTGGTCTGAAGACCACATTTGGAGACCACAGCTGTGGGAAGAGAAGGGGTGCAGGAAGCTCCTCTAGCTCGATGGTCAGGAAGGACTTTTTTCAGGAATTAAGTTTTAAATGAGATCCTGAGTGATGGTAAGCAGTCAGTCTCATGAGCAATGGCAAGTCAAAGGCCTTGAGGTAGGAATGAGCTGTGGGTGTGCCAAGGAAGGCCATCGAGCCTGGGGCATGGTGATTGAGGAGAGTGACAGGAGAACTAGGTGCGAGTCCAATCATTTACATTATTTAGGGCCTTGTGTGTAGGCCGTGCCAAAGAGTTTGAATTTTATTCTAATTGCAATGAAAGATGTTTAGTAGCTTTCAATCCGGAGAGTGAGATAAGCTTATTTATGATCACTCTTTGATGTTGCATAAAAACAAACTGCTGGGGGCCGGAGTACAGACAGGGGGAAACTACATGCAATCGAACCTCTGAGCGCTACTCATCCCAGGCAGGAATTCAAATTTCAATCACTGCCTTTGGCAACAGCAATAAGTGGCATACTGCCAAAATGATCATGGCTAAACAGAATTTTTATATATTCAAAGCATTGGTCTATGCCTGATTATTCATGTAAGATCACATGGGTTTTTCCTTGAAAACAATGCCATAATCCACAAATGAATATATTATCAGAGTTATACATGCATAAGGTTTCAAAATAAAAGAACATCAAAGCCTTCTAATACAGAGACGTTCCCGCCTCTAGCCCTCCCCAAGCTCAGTTCTCATCCCCAGAGGCATCCACTTTGATGTCCGTTAACTGTTTTCACTCTTATTTACCTCCACATTTCTAAATATGCTTACATTGCTATTTCTTTTTTTTTTTTTTTTGTGACAGTCTCACTCTGTCGTCCAGGCTGTAGTGCAGTGGTGCGATCTCAGCTCAATGTAACCTTCGCTTCCTGGGTTCAAGCGATTCTCCTGCCTCAGCCTTTTGAGTAGCTGGGATTACTGGCACCCGCCACCACACCCAGCTAATTTTTGTATTTTCAGTAGAGATGGGGTTTTACCATGTTGGCCAGGCTGGTCTTGAACTCCTGACCTCAGGTCATCTGTACACCTTGGCCTCCCAAAGTGCTAGGATTGCAGGCATAAGCCACCATATCCGGCCCTAAATATTATCTTTTGACTTTCTAATACAGTAAGCCGGAATGTAGCTTTTTTTTTTTTTTTTTTTTTTTTTTTGAGATGGCGTCTCACTCTGTCAATCATGTTGGAGTGCAGTGGTGCGATCTGGGCTCATTGCAACCTCCACTTCCCAGTCTCAAGCAATCTTCCTCCTCAGAACCTTGAGTAGCTGGGACCACAGGCATCCATCACCATGGCTGGCTAATTTTTGTATTTTTGGTAGAGATGTGATTTTACTATGTTGCCCAGGCTGGTCTCAAACTCCTCAGCTCTGGTGATCCATCTGCCTTGGCCTCCCCAAATGCTGGGATTACAGGTATGAGTTACTGTGGCCGGCCAAATACTACTTTAAAAAAAAAAAAAAGTTACTATGTAATAGAAAACTTCAAATGCATATACACAAAGTGAACAGAAGAGTGTAATAAACACCCATGTATCATTTTGCTATGGTAAAGAGAAAAGGTATTATAAAAACAAAACACACACACACAAAAAAAAAACAAAAAAAACCCCATGTACCCATCACCTAGCTTCAATAATTATGCCTTTCTTGTTTCATCTCCACCTCTACATTCTCATCACTTGAGAATTACTTTCAGTTCTTTTACTTATTTTTAGTTTTTGAGACGGAGTCTCGCTCTGTCTCCCAGGCCAGAATGTAGTGGCACTTTCTCAGCTCACTGCAACCTCTGCCTCCCTGAGTTCAAGTGATTATCCTGTCTCAGCCTCCTGGGTAGCTGGGATTACAGGTGCCTGCCATCACGCCAGGCTAATTTTTTGTATTTTTGGTAGAGCCTGGTTTCATCATGTTGCCCAGGCTGGTCTTGAACTCCTGAGCTCAGGAGATCCACCTGCCTTGGCCTCCCCAAGTGCTGGGATTACTGGCGTGTTACTGTGCCCAGCTAAAATTTTTTAAAATTTATTTTATACCAAAAACTTCAAATGCATATACACAAAGTGAGCAGAAGAGTGTAATAAACCGCCATGTATCGTTTTGCTATGGTAAAGAGAAAAGCCAAATAAAAACAAAACAAATAGACAAAATAAAACAAAAAAAACCCCACATACCCATTACCCAGCTTTAATAATTAAGGCTTTCTTGTTTCATCTTCACCTCTATGTACTCATCCCTTGAGAGTTACTTTTAGTTCTTTTATTTATTTTTATATTTATTCTTTGAGATGAAGTCTTGCTCTGTCGCCCAGGCTGGAGTGCAATGACGCGATCTCGGCTCACTGCAACCTCTGCCTCCTGGATTCAAGTGATTCTCCTGTCTCAGCCTCCCGAGTAGCTGGGACCACAGGCATATTCCACCACACCTGGCTAATTGTTTATATTTTGTAGACCTCAAGTGATCTGCTCACTCCAACCTCCCAAAGTGCTGGGATTACAGGCACAAGCCACTGTCCCCAGCCACAAGTAAGTTAAACTTCTGATTACCTTTATTTACTGATTCGTTATTGATATTTTATAAATCATTTGCTTTTTTCTTTGTTGTTTAAATTTTTGTTACTAATAAGTATGCCATTATCTTGCTTTTACCACTTTATTTTAAGAATACCAACATTTATTCGTTAAAACAATAATCTTAAAATTCATATTTATTTATTTTTGAGACAGAGTTTCATTCTTGTTACCCAGGCTGGAGTGCAATGGCACAATCTTGGCTCACTGCAACCTCTGCCTCCTGGGTTCAAGGGATTCTCCTCCCTCAGCCTCCTGAGGAGCTGGGATTACAGGTGCCTGCCACTACCCCTGCTAATTTTTTTGCATTTTTAGTAGAAGTGCGGTTTCACCGTGGTGACCAGGCTGGTCTCGAACTCCTGACCATTAAAAAGGAAGAATGGGCCTTGGAAAGCCTAAAAAGGTGGGAGAAACATTTATGAGACTTAGAAGGGTACATGTAAGATGTTCTGAGGAACTTAGTGGAAGATTTGTAAAACTGAGGCCGGGTACAGTGGCTCACACCTGTAATCCCAGCACTCTGGGAGGCCAAGGCAGGTGGATTGCCTGAGGTCAGGAGTTCGAGACCAGCCTGGCCAACATGGTGATACCCCGTCTCTACTAAAAGTACAAAAATTAGCAGGGTGTGGTGGTGTGTGCCTGTAGTCTCAGCTATTCTGGAGGGTGGGGCAGGAGGGTCTCTTGAGCCCCAGAGGTTGAGGCTTCAGTGAGAGTTAGGATCATGTCACTGTACTCCAGCCTGGCTGATACAGTGAGACACAGTGAGACCCTGTCTCAGAAAAAAAATTATAAAATGGTGTATTAATAAGTATGCTACTCTACTAGTAATGCTGTTAAATGACAAGTAGTCTGCAATTGCCTACAACCGCATTTTCACTGGAACTTAAAGTTAGAAAGGGTTAAGAATTCTGGTCAATATACACAATTGATCTACTAAATATAATATAATTATATAAATATAATACGGGTGACTGTGTGAAAAGTGTGCAAGGAAAATAGAATTTTTTTTTTTTTTTTTTTGAGCTGGAGTCTCACTCTGTCACCCAGGCTGGAGGGCAGTGGCGCGATCTAGGCTCACTGCAAGCTCCGCCTCCTGGGTTCACGCCATTCTCCTACCTCAGCCTCCTGAGTAGCTGGAACTGCAAGCGCCCACCACCACACCTGGCTAATTTTTTGGGTTTTTTTAAGCAGAGAAAGGGTTTCACCGTGTTAGCCCGGATGGTCTTGAACTCCTGACCTCGTGATCTGCCCACCTTGGCCTCCCAAAATGCTGGGATTACAGGTGTGAGCCACCGTGTCCGCCCGAGTATGTCTTTTATAAGCAAAGGTATAAGGAAATGTATAAGGCAATGTATTGGTATTGATGAGGAATCAGAGAGACCGAAGGGATTGAGGAGAATATTTATTATTTAGGTGCGTCGGCCCAGACAGCTTAACAACCAAAGGACTGAGCCCTGAATATAGAGTTAAGTGACCTTTTAAGCATTTTGTAGGCCAGGCACAGTGCCTCACGCCTGTAATCCTAGCACTTTGGGAGGCCAAGGCAGGTGGATCACCTGAGGTCAGGAGTTCAAGACAAGCCTGGCCAGGATGGTGAAACCCTGTCTCTACTAGAAATACAAAAATTAGCCAGGCATGGTGGCGGGCCCCTGTAATCCCAGCTGCTCAGGAGGCTGAGGCAGAGAATTGTTTGAACCCAGGAGGTGGAGGTTGCAGTGAGCTGAGATCACACCACTGCACTCCAGCCTGGGCCACAGAGTGAGACTCTGTCTCAAAAAAAATAAATAAAAAAGTATTTCATGGGGTAAGGGGAGATCTGTGCAGGGGAAGCATATTACAGAAGCAAGAAACAAGACAGTTAGTTAATTAATTGAGACATGCATTACATCATTTCTTACTTTTCAAGGAAAAACATGTTTTACGACTTGAGTTTCTCTGTCTAGTGACCTTGCAGCTGCACAGCTAGGGAATCAGGTTCTTCACAATGCCTGGGAAAGGAGGAGAGATAAGGCTCGCTAGCCACAGAAAAACAGGCAGCTAATTTTTAAAGGACTTCAGCTCTTTCTTTCTCAGGGGGAATTGGGTTTTCTTACATACAACTGAGTTTCTGCTTACACATTCTTTAATTTCTTTAAATTCCTGTTCCAGTACAACAGACATGTTTCCACTGATGGAAAAGAGATGGCTGGGCGCAGTGGCTCATGCTTGTAATTCCGGTACTTTGGGAGGCCAAGGTGGGTGGATCATGAGGTCAGAAATTCAAGATCAGACTGGCCAAGGTGGTAAAACCCTGTCTCTACTGAAAATAGAAAAATTAGCCAGGTATGGTGGCACGTGCCTATAATCCCAACTACTCAAGAGGCTGAGTCACCAGAATTGCTAGAACCTGGGAGGCGGAGGTTGTAGTGAGATTGCATCACTGCACTCCAGCCTGGGCAACAAGAGCAAAACTGTGTCTCAAAAGAAAAAAAAAAAAAAAAACCTTAAAACAAAATCCCTCAGGGCTTTTCTTCAGGGAAAGCAGGAGAAAATTGTAACTCAGTTTTGCTATAATGTTCAGCTAATTTTGAAAAGAAAATAAAATCACAGAGCTAAAAAGATTGTTTCTGATGAATTTTGGTACAAAGCAGAATTATAGAGTATATGTTTGATTTTAAAACATTAAGAGGCAAATAACCACATATTCTATGATTTCATTTATTTAGCTAGTTCGAGGTGGAGTCGCACTCTGTCACCTAGGCTGGAGTGTACTGGCACGATCTTGGCACACTGCAACCTCCGCCTCCTGGGTTCAAGTGATTCTTCTGCCTCAGCCTCCCAAGTAGCTGGTATTACAGGCGGGATCACCAAGCCTGGCTAATTTCTTGTATTTTTAGTAGATAAAAGGTTTTGCCATGTTGTCCCGGCTGGTCTACGAACTCCTGATCTCAAGTAATCCACCCGCCTCGGCCTCCCAAAGTGCTGGGATTATAGGCGTGAGCCATCGTGCCTGGCCTCTATGATTCCATTTATATCGCAAGCCAAAGAAAAGGACTGAGGTGCATCTAATTCATTTTAGTTGATTTTGCCAATGTGTGTGTCCAGGAAACACACACACACACACACACACACACACACACGCAAAAGTACAGGAAACATCTGCTATCTGTGCTTTTTCCAAAGAGGGTTTGGGGACTTCTATAAATAAAGGGAAAAGAGCGGGCAGTAGGGGAAAAAGCAAAGAAAGAGAAAAGAGAAGGTATATATCTAACAGAGTTGCATTCGAAAGCAGTTGCATTTGAATCTTTTGCTCAGTGTTTACTGAATCCACATTTTACATGTGGAAGGACAGGGTAGAAGAATCACCTGAGCATTAATTTTGCACTTAGTGAATCTGCATTTTACATAAGATAAATAAACATAGAGTAGAGGAGGCAGCCAGACATGGATTTGTCTCAGGTGGGTGGAAGCGTGACTATCAGTTCTGTCCTTTGTCCATCACTTGTGAACATAAGTTATCCATAGACATTATCAGGGTGAAATTCAACAGAACTCTTTTTTTTTTTTTTTTTTTTGGAGTCTTGTTCTGTCGCCCAGGCTGGAGTGCAGTGGCATGATCTTGTTTCATTGCAACCTCTGTCTCCTGAGTTCAAGCAATTCTCCTGTCTCAGCCTCCCCATGTACCTGGGATTACAGGCACCCACCACCATACCTGGCTAGTGTTTATATTTTTAGTAGAGACAGGGTTTCACCTTGTTGGTCAGGCTGGTCTCGAATTCCTGACCTCAGGTGATCCACCTGCCTCAGTCTCCCAAAGTACTGGGATTATAGGCATGAGCCACTGCACCCAGCCTCAACAGAACTCTTTTAGGGTCAGTATCTTGAGGCACACAAGGAATTTTCTTGGAGCAAATTTGGAGGGAGATATGCAGACTTTTATCTTTGTAGCTATCTTTTTTTTTTTTTTTTTTTTTTTTCCTGAGAGGGAGTCTCGCTCTGTCGCCCAGGCTGGAGTGCAGTGGCGCTATCTCGGCTCACTGCAAGCTCCACCTCCCGAGTTCACGCCATTCTCCTGCCTCAGCCTCCTGAGTAACTGGGACAATGGGTGCCCACCACCATGCCCGGTTAATTTTGTTGTTGTTGTATTTTTTGTAGAGACAGGGTTTTACCGTGTTAGCCAGGATGGTTTTGATCTCCTGAACTCGTGATCTGCCTGCCTCGGCCTCCCAAAGTGCTGGGATTACAGGCATGAGCCACCGTGCCTGGCCTGTAGTTATCTCTTTATCAAAAAAAATAGGAGACAGGTTTGCGTGACCCAGTTCCCAGCTTGACTTTTCCCTGTAGCATAGCGAGTCTGAGGTCCTCGGATTTTATATTCCTTTTATAATAATATAAACATGAAATAATAATATATATTTGTAAGATCTGAAAACTACAGTGTAAAAGAAAGAACACACACAAAGAATACACACACACACACACGCAAACATATATACATACATACACGAACACACATATATGGTCTCTGCCCCTGTTTCCTGGATGCGCAGTTTCTGAAACCCTTGAAATCTGCAAAGTGGTAAGTGTCTTTGTGGATGCTAATGAGACGACTGATCTCTGGGGCCTCGTGAATAGCCTCAAAATGAGGACTGGTTGCCAGGGGAGTCAATCTCGTGATTAGGGGGGTGGAAATTTCAGCCCTCTGCCTCCAGATTTCCAGGGATAGGGAAGAGCTGAAGGTTGAGTTGATCATCAGTGACCAATGATGTAATCAATCATGTCTATGTGGCCATCGCGGTGGCTCATGTCTGAAATCCCAGCTCTGTGGGAGGCCAAGGCAGGAAGATTGCCTGAGGCCAGGAGTTTGAGACCAGCCTGGGCAACATAGTGAGAATCCATCTTTACAAATAAAACAATTAGCCAGGCATGGTAATGCTACTCAGGAGGTAGAGATGGGAGGATCACTTGAGTCCAGGAGATCGAGGCTGCAGCAAGCTATGATTGCACCACTGCTTGCCAGCCTTGGTGACAGAGCTAGGCCCCTGTCTCAAAAACAAAAAAACAAAACAAAACAAAACAAAAAACAAACTAAAAACCAAATCATGCCTATGTCATGAAGTCTCCGTGAAACTCAGGACAGCAGCTGGGCGTGGTGGCTCATGCCTATACTCCCAGCACATTGGGAGGCCAAGGCGGGCAGATCACTTGAGGTCAGGAGTTTGGGACTAGCATGGGCAACATAGCAAGTCTCTGTCTCTATTTTTTGTTTTGTTTTGTTTTTGAGACGGAGTCTCGCTCTGTTGCTCAGGCTGGAGTGCAGTGGCACGATCCCAGCTCACTGTAAGCTCTGCCTCCTGGGTTCATGCCCTTTTCCTGCCTCAGCCTCCCGAGTAGCTGGGATTACAGGCTCCTGACACCATGCCCGGCTAATTTTTTTTTGTATTTTTAGTAGAGATGGAGTTTCACTGTGTTAGCCAGGATAGTCTCGATCTCCTGACCTCGTGATCTGCCCGCCTTGGCCTCCCAAAGTGCTGGGATTACAGGTGTGAGCCACCGCGCCTGGCCTATTTTTTTTTATGTTTTTGTTTGTTTGTTTGCTCTTTAAAAGATAAAGTAAACATGGGGCAGAGGAAGCAGTCAGATACGCATTTGTCTCACGTGAGCAGAGGGATGACCTTGGGGTCTATCCTTTGTCCTGCAAGGATAAGCTATCAATTTACATTTTCAGGGTGAAATTCAACAGAACTGTTCTAAGGTCAAAATCTTGAGGTCCACAAGGAATTTCCTCATGGGCGAATCGTGAGGGAGGCATGTAGCTTTTAAAAAAAAAATCTTTGTAGGTCGGGTGAGGTAGCTCACGCCTGTAATCCCAGAACTTTGGGAGGCCGAGGCAGGGGGATCATGAGGTCGGGAGATCGAGACCATCTTGGCTAACATGGTGAAACCCCGTCTTTACTGAAAATACATAAAATGAGCCAGGCGTGGTGGCGGGTGCTTGTAGTCCCAGCTACTCGGCAGGCTGAGGCAGAATGGCATGAACCCAGGAGGCGGAGCTTGCAGTGAGCCGAGATCATGCCACTGCACTCCAGCCTGGGTGACAGAGCGAGACTCCTTCTCAAAAAAAAAAAAAAAACTTTGTAGTTATCTATTTAGGGACAAAATTGGAGAGGCAGGTTTGAATGATCCAGTTTCCAGCTTGACTTTTGCCTTTGGCTTAGTGAGTTGGTGGTCCTGAGATTTATTTTCCTTTCACAGTCATTATTCAGGGAAGAGGGTAGGGTCTTGATATTCAAAATTTCTTGGGTTGTATTACACTTGTTCCTTCAAATGATAAAAGGTTTTGTAGCTACGATCGTTCATCAGAAAACTTCAGCAGAAGTGTATTACATAAAACCTCTGCAGGGTGATAAATCTACTAGGGTTTGGATGAGGCCAGACATTGCTCATTCAGTATCTCAAGCCCAGAAAGATGAGTTACTGACATTGAATATGTGAAAGGAAAACCACAGTTTGGTTTAATTTCTTGAATTTCATGTAAAACAGTTCTGGTTTTGTTTTGTTTTGTTTTGTTTTGAGACAGAGTCTTGCTCTGTTGCCCAGGCTGGCATGCAATTGCACCATCTCAGCTGATTGCAACCTCTACCTCCTCGTTCAAGTGATTCTCCTGCCTCAGCCTCCTGAGTAACTAGGATTACAGGTGTGCACCACCACACCTGGCTAATTTTTGTGTTTGTAGTAGAGATGGGGTTTCACCATGGTGGCCAGGCTGGTCTCCAACTCCTGGCCTCATGCAATCCACCTACCTTGGCCTCCTAAAGTGCTGGTAGTATAGGCACGAGCCACCATGCCTGGCCAAAACAGTTCTGTTGAATTTCACCCTGACAACATAAACGAAAAACTTGTCTTCACAGGTAAAGGACAAAGGACAGAACTAAAAGTCATCCCTCTGTGCACCGGAGACAAGCATATCTGGCTGCTTCCTGTACTCTATGTTTATTTATCTTATGAAAAAATGCAGATTCACTGAGCGCAAGATAAATGCATAATTGACTATTTCTCCTCCCTTTTCTTTCCACATGTAAAATGTGGATGCTGTAAATGCTGATCAACAACTGAAAGGAACACAATCGTTTGGTGCTTCCATTTGTTCTCCCTCCCCGCTTGTTTTTTAATTTTGCATTCCCCTACTACTCACTCTTTTTCCCTTTATTTATTTATTTATTTATTTATTTAAGACCGAGTCTTGCTCTGTTGCCCAGGCTGCAGTGCAGTGGTGCAATCTGAGCTCACTGCAACCTCTGCCTCTTGGATTCAAGCAATTATCCTGCCTCAGCCTCCCGAGTAGCTGGGATTACAGGCATGCGCCACCACGCTCAGCTAATTTTTGTATTTTTAGTAGAGACGGGGTTTCACCATGTTGGCCAGGCTGATATCAAACTCCTGACGTCAGGTGATCCGCCTGCCTAGGCGTCCCAAAGTGCTGGAATTACAGGCATGCGTCACCCAGCCTGGCCTCTTTTTCCCTTTAAATATTGAAGTCCCCAAACCATCTTTGGAAAAAAAAAAGCATGCATTACAAATATTTTCTGTGGTTTTTATTTCTTTTTTCCTCCCACTGCATCCTCAACTTTGGCAAAATATCCTCTAAAAATGACTGAGACATGCTTCAGTAATTTTCTTTGATTTACAAATGTTTACCAAATTCAGATGCTTTAATTCAGTAAAACACAACAGCTAAAACAAAGATATCAGAAAAATGTTGAATGACTGGCCAGGTGTGGCAGCTGATGCCTGTAACCTCAGCACTTTGGGAGGCCGAGGCTGGAGGGTCAGTTGAGGTCAGGAGTTTGAGACCAGCCTGGCCAACATGGTGAAACCCCGTCTCTACTAAAAATACAAAAATTATCCAGGTGTGGTGGTGAGCACCTGTAATGCCAGCTTCTTGTTAGGCTGAGGCAGGAGAATTGCTTGAACCTGGGAGGTGGAGGTTGCAGTGAGCTGAGATTGTGCCACTGCACTCCAGCCTGGGCAACAGAGCGAGACTGTTCTAAAAAAAAAAAAAGAAAAAAGAAAAAAGAAAAAGAAAGAAAAAGAAAAATATTGGATAGTATCTGTGTCTCTGAAAAAAACAGGTCAGGCCTGGTGCGGTGGCTCACGCCTGTAATCCCAGCACTTTGGGAGGCCAAAGTGGACGGATCATGAGGTCATGAGATTGCTAACATGGTGAAACCCCATCTCTACTAAAAATACAAAAAATTTAGCTGGGTGTGGTGGCAGGCGCCTGTAGTCCCAGCTATTCGGGAGACTGATTGAGGAGAATGGCGTGAGCCCAGGAGGCAGAGCTTGCAGTAAGCCAAGATTGTGCCACTGCACTTCAGCCTGGGGGACAGAGCAAGACTCCGTCTCCAAAAAAAAAAAAAAAAAAAAGGAAACAGATCAGGATGCTGATGAATAAGATCTAAGAGTCTATGAATAAGACTTATAGAAATAAGAAGATGCTGGCTGGACATGGTGGCTCATGCCTGTAATCCCAGCACTTTGGGAGGCTGAGGCTGGTGGATCACTGGAGGTCAGGGGTTCGAGACCAGCCTGGCCAACATGGCGAAACCCCTTCTCTACTAAAAATATAAAATTAGCTGGGCGTGGTGGCATGTGGCTATTGTCCCAGCTACTCGGGAAAGCTGAGGCAGGAGGATCGCTTGAACCTGGTAGGCGGAGGTTGCAGTGAGCTGAGCGCATGCCACTGCCCTCCAGCTTGAGCAACAGAGCAAGCCTCCATTTCAAAAAAAAAAAGAAGATGCCAAATGATTCCTGAGACTCCTTTGTGATATTTAAAAAATGCAATAAAATATGTTTCCAGCATTTTGGGAGGCCAAGGCAGGTGGATCACTTAAGGTCAGGAGTTTGAGACCAGCCTGGTCAACATGGTGAAACCCCATCTCTACTAAAAACACAAAAATTATTATCTGGGCATGGTGGCATATGCCTGTAATCCTAGTTACTCAGGAGGCTGTGGCAGGAAAATCACTTGAATCCAGGAGGCAGAGGTTTTGGTGAGCCAAGATCAGACCATTGCACTCCAGCCCAGAAAATAAGAGCAAAACTCCGTCTCAAAAAAAAGAGAAAAAGAAAAAAGAAAGAAAGAAAAGAAAGATGATGTGTCTCTTCTTTTCAGCAGCTGCAAAGTGGTAGACAACATTTCATGTCATAAAATTGACTCAAAGAATCTTATCTGAATAAGGTGTGTAACTGAAATACTCACGAAGTTTGTTCTGTTTTCTGTTGCTAAAAATGGTCCTTGGGAACAAGATACTGAAACATACAGGAAATGGATGAATCTCAAAAACATGCTGTGTGGAAGAAGCCAGACCCAAAAGAGCATCCCGTATAATTCTACTGATGTGACATTCTAGAAACACCAAATCTAATCCGTAGTGACACAGAGCAGATCAGTGGTTGCCTGGGTCAGGGGTGGAAGGTGGATTGACTGGGAGGGGTCAGAGGCAACTCCCTGGAGTAACAGCAAAGTTTTCTTTCTTTTTTTTTTTTTTTTGAGTCGGAGTCTTGCTTTATTGCCCATACTGGAGTGTAGTGGCTTGATCTTGGCTCACTGCCACCTCTGCCTTCCAGGTTAAAGCAATTCTCCTGCCTCAGTCTCCTGAGTAGCTGAGACCATAGGCGTGCACCACCAACCATACCTGGCTGATTTTTATATTTTTAGTAGAGATGGGGTTTCACCGTATAGTCCAGGCTGGTCTCAAACTCCTGACCTCAGGTGATCAGCCTGCCTCCCAAAGTGCTGGGATTACAGGCATGAGCCACCGCAGAGCCCTAGGGAAAGTTCTTTTTTGTTGATTTGTTTTTGTTTTTGAGACAGGGTCTCGTGTTGCTCAGGCTGGAGTGCAATGGCGCTGCCTCAACTCACTACAGACTTCCCCACCTGGACCCAAGTGATCAGCCTCCCAAGTAGCTGGGACTACAGGCCTTTGCCAACACGCTTGGCTAAGTTTTAAAATATTCTTTGTAGAGATGATATATCACTATATTGCCCAAGCTGGTCTGGAACTCCCGGGGTCAAGCAATGCTCCTACTTTGCCTTCTCCAAGTGTCAGGAGTACAGGTGTGAGCCATAGCTCCTGGCCTTAATTTTTTTTTTTTTTTTTTTTTTTTTTTGGTGACAGCATCTTCCTCTGTCACTCTGACTGGTATGCAGTATTGCAGTCACAGCTCACTGCTGCCTCCAATTCCTGGCTCAAGTGATTCTCTTGCCTCAGCCCCCTGAGAAACTGTGACCACAGGTGCATGTCACCATACCTGGCTAATTTAATTTTTTTTTTTCTTTTTGAGATGGAGTTTTGCTCATCGCCTAGGCTGGAGTGCGTTGATGCAATCTCAGTTCACCGCAACCTCTGCCTCCCGGGTTCGAGCAATTATCCTGCCTCAGCCTCCCAATTAGCTGGGATTACAGGCATGGGCCACCACGCCTGGCTAATTTTGTACTTTTAGTTGAGACGGGGTTTCTCCATGTTGGTCAGGCTGGTCTCGAACTCCCAACCTCAGGCGATCCACCTGCCTTGGCCTCCCAAAGTGTTGGGATTACAGGCGTGAGCCACCGCGCCCGGCCGTTTCTAAAAAATTTTGTAGTTGGGTGCATTCATGTTGCCCAGGTTGTCCTGGAACTCCTGGCCTCACGCAGTCCTCCCAATTCAGCCTCCCAAAGTTGAGATTACAGGCATAAGCCACTGCATCTAAGCAGAAAGTTCTATATCTTGATAGGGGCAGTGGGTATTCGGATATATTCATTTGCTAAGCCTCATCAAACTGTACAGTTCAAGTGAGACCCTGTCTCAAAACAACCTATACACTTAAAATGAGTGCATTTTATTGTATGTAAACTTCAATAAAGTTTATTTTAAATAATAAAACAACTGTCAATGGAAGTATTTATGCAAAGGGGAGGAGGTCTTTGAACACACTCAAAATTCAGAGATTAGTTTTAGATATTGCCAAAAAAAAAAAAACCCAGACCAAGAAGACTTTAACCTCAAAAACCACGCAAGAGGGCAGCTGAGGTGGGAGGATTGGAAATGCCTGTTATTCTAATTGGATGTTGTGCTTGATAATTATTGTCATCGTACTGATATTAAAATATTAAAGTAGCAATTAAAATATCAAGTGACATCTCTTGTATAAACATATAAAATATAAACACTTGTATTTATATATATATGGGCCAAACGTGGTGGCTCATACCTGTAATCCAGGCATTCTGAGAGGCAGAGACGGGAAGATCACTTGAGGCCAGGAGTTCGAGACCAGCCTGGTCAATATAGCAACACCCCATCTCTACTAAAAAAAATCTGACCGGGTGCGGTGGCTCACACCGGTATACCCAGCACTTTGGGAGGCTGAGGCAGGTGGATCACGAGGTCAGGAGATCGAGATCATCCTGGCTAACACAGTGAAACCCCACCCCTACTAAAAATACAAAAAATTAGCCATGCATGGTGACACGCGCCTGTAGTCCCAACTACTTGAGAGACTGAGGCAGGAGAATCGCTTGAACCTCGGAGGTGGAGGTTGCAGTGAGTCAACATTGTGCCACTGCACTCCAGCCTGGGTGACAGAGCAAGACTTCATCTCAAAAATGAATAAATAAATAAAAATTCTTAAAAAAAGTTTTTAAAAAAAGCTATATATTTCATATATATATGTGTGTGTGTGTGTGTATATATATGGTGAAAATTGACAGTTTCCTTTTCTCTCTCTATGTGAGTGTATAAAAACACCCATGACTGTCAATTCCTTCTTCAAACATACATTGAAAGTCTTTCAGGCTGGGCACAGTGGCTCATACCTGTAATCTCAACACTTTGGGAATCTGAGCTGGGAGGATTGCTTGAGGCCAGCAGTTCAAGGCCAGCCTAGGCAACATAGTGAGACCCTGACTACAAACTTTTTTTTTTTTTTTTGAGATGGAATTTCACTCTCGTTGCCCAGGCTGGAGTTTAATGGTGTGATCTTGGCTCACTCCAATTTCCACCTCCTGGGTTCAAGTGGTTCTCCAGCCTCAGCCTCCCAAGTAGCTGGGATTACAGGCGTGTGCCACCATATTTGGCTAATTTTGCATTTTCAGTAGAAATGAGGGTTTCTCCATGTTGGCCAGGCTGGTCTCGAACTCCCAACCTCATATGATCCACCTGCCTCAGCCTCCTAAAGTGTTGGGATTACAGGCATGAGCCACCATGCCCAGACTGCAAAATGTGTTTTTTTGTGTTTTTTTTTTTTTTTTTTTTTGAGATGGAGTCTTGCTCCTGTCTCATAGGCTGGAGTACAGTGGTGTGATCTCAGCTCACTGCAACCTCCACCTCTCAGGTTCAAGTAATTCTTCCTCAGCCTCCCGATTAACTGGGATTACAGGTGTGCACCACCACACTCGGCTAATTTTTGTATTTTTAGTAGAGATCGGCTTTCGCCATGTTGGCCAGGCTGGTCTTGAACTCCTGACCTTAGGTGATCCACCCACCTTGGCCTCCCAAAGTGCTAGGATTACAGGCATGAGCCACTGTGCCTGGCCAACAAAATGTTTTAAAAATTAGCTGGGCATAGGACCTGGCATGAAGGCTCACACCTGTAATCCCAGCACTTTGGGAGGCCGAGGCAGGGAGATCACCTGAGCTCAGGAGTTTTGAGACCAGCCTCGCCAACATGGTGAAACCCCATCTCTACTAAAAATACAAAAATTAGCCAGGTATGGTGACGCATCTGTAATTCCAGCTATTCAGGAGGCTGAGGAAGGAGAATCGCTTGAAGCCGGGAGGCGGAGGTTGCAGTGAGCTGAGGTTGTTCCAATGCACTCCAGCCTGGGTGACCGTCTCAAAAAAAAAATAAAATAAATAAAAAATTTTAAAAAATTAGCTGGGCGTGATGGCATGTGTCTGTAGTCTCAGCTACTTGGGAGGCTAAGGCGGGAGGATCACCTGAGCCCAGGCGGTCGAGGCTACAGTGAACTGTGATCCAGCCTGGGTGACAGTGCAAGACACTTTCTCAAGAAAAAAAAGCCTTTGCGAGGCGGTATGGCAGAGTGATTTAGAGTGACAGCAATAAGCACTTGGAAACAGATTGATTAGGTCAGATTTCCAGTTCTGCATCTTACTAGCTCTGTGGTGTCAGAAAAGTTACTGAATCTTCACGTGTCTCAATTTCCACATTTGAGAAATGGTAATAATAATAGTCCCTATCCTGTGGTTTGGTTATGGTTTGTTTGACCCCACCAAGTGTTGTGTTGAAATTTGATTCTCATTGTTGAAAGTGGGGCCTGGTGGGAGGTGTTCAGGTCATAGGGGCAGGTCCCTCATGAATGGCTTGGTGCCATTCTTGTGGCAGTTAGTGATTCTCACTCCTCCTCTTCCTCCTCCTCCTCTTCTTCCTTTTCTTCCTTCACCTCCTCCTCCTCCCAGGTTCAAGTGATTCTCCTGCCTCAGCTTCCTTAGTAGCTGGGATTACAGACACCTGCCACCACACCTGGCTAATTTTTGTATTTTTAGTAGAGACGGTGTTTCACTATGTTGGCCAGACTGGTCTTGAACTCCTGACCTCAGGTGATCCTCCCGTCTCAGCCTCCCAAAGTGCTGGGATTACAGGTGTGAGCCACTGAGCCTGGCCTGAATTACTGATTTTTACATACTGTACAAACGTCTGCATCCTACTTTTTCTTACTTTTGTTAAATTTGGCCTAAAGCTGCCTCATAGACAATGAACTGTATCCTAATTTAATTAAGCATGTCAACATTTCACTAACGGAATATAAAAGTAAAATTAAAAAATAAGAAAATATGACCAAAAAAACCCGTGTAAACATTTGGGGAAAAGACTTTAGGCCTTGTCAGTTCCTAGAATGTATTTATTTTCACTGCGCTGGGGACTCCATTTCCAGTATTAAGGTCCATTTTCAAGTGAGTTTGGTGAGTGTGAAAAAAGGGGGTGGGGGAGTAATCGGACAAACACTTGTGTCCAAGCCAGGTTCCTAGGACCTGAGGGACCCCTCCGTATGGCAGAGGCACCCGACATCCATAACTGTTGTGCACCCTGCGAATGACTTTATGGTCTAAGAAGAACGTGTTCAGAGCCCCAACTAAAGAATCAGGAGTGGCAATATCCTGTTAGGATGCCAGCCTATGAAACCCCAGAGTCTAGAGGTCAAGCTGGGCACTTAGCTTCTTTCTTTTTTTTGAGATGGAGTTTCACTCCTGTTGCCCAGGCTGGAGTACAATGGCGCGATCTTGGCTCACTGCAACCTCCACCTCCCAGGTTCAGGCGATTTTCCTGCCTCAGCCTTCCCAAATAGTTGGGATTATAGGTGCCCGCCACCACACCTGGCTAATTTGGTATTTTTAGTAGAGATGGGGTTTCTCCATGTTGTTCAGGCTGGTCTCAAACTCCCAACCTCAAGTGATCTGCCCGCTTCGGCCTCCCAAAGTGCTGGGACTACAGGCGTGAGCCACCATGCCCGGCCAAGGCACTTGGTTTCTTAGGTCACCCACTTGGCCCTCTTCCAAGTTGTACTTTCTTTCCTTCCTGTTCTAAAGTATTTTAATAATTTTTTTTTTCTGAGATGGCATCTCACTCTGTAGCCCAGGCTGCAGTGCAGTGGCATGATCTCAGCTCACTGCAACCTCTGCCTCCTGGGTTCAAGCATTTCTCCTGCCTCAGTCTCCCGAATAGTTTGGACTACAGGTGCCTGCCACCCGGCTAATTTTTGTATTTTTAGTAGAGATGGGGTTTCTCCATGTTGGCCAGGTTGGTCTCAAACTCCTGACCTCAAGTAATCCTCCCACCTTGACCTCCCAAAGTGCTGGGGTTACAGGTTTGAGCCACTGCACCTGGCCTGCATTTTTTTTTTTTTTTTTAGACTGAGTCTTGCTTTGTCGCCAGGCTGGAGTGCAGTGGTGTGATCTCGGCTGACTGCAACCTCTGCCTCCTGGGTTCAGTAGATTGTCCTGCCTCAGCCTCCTGAGTAGCTGGGACTACAGACACATGCCACCATGCCCAGCTAATTTTCAGTAGAGACGGGGTTTCCACCATATTGGCCAGGCTGGTCTCAAACCCCTGACCTCGTGATTCTCCCACCTCTGCCTCCCAAAGTGCTGGGATTACAGGCGTGAGCCACAGCGCTCGGAGCTGGCCTGCTTTTTAATAAACTTTTACTACTGCTCTGCAACTGGCCTTCCTCTGACTTTCTGCCTTATACCCTTCAGTGCAATTCTTTCTTCAGAGGAGGCGAGAATTGAGGATGTTGCTGACGTGTTAGGGACTCACCACCCGGAGCTCCACCAGTAACAGGTCGAGGATGCTAGTTGAAAATGTTATGTAAGCTGCATGCTTTTTACAAATCGTAGTGGTTCTCATGTCCAGCAATGGCCACTGAACCGTCCCTGTATGAAAGTATCCTCCATAAACCTATATCTCCTTTGCTGTCTCCAGATCTCCTCCTCTACCTCTCCCACACAGTGCCTTCCCTACTGGAGTAAAGTGGGGTCCCGTAGGGCACCCTTTCCCTGCAATTTTTTTTTTTTTTTTTTTGAGACAGAGTCTCGCTCTGTTGCCCAGGCTGGAGTGCAGTGAGCCGAGATCGCACCACTGCACTCCAG